>NW_026732097.1:330000-440000 GCF_028476545.2 Physella acuta
TAAGGTTAATTAATTTTAATTAACCTTTTAAAACCATGTAAATTGAGACTTCATTTAACTAGGGCTTACTGTAAATTAGTGTAATACTTCACTCTTGTCAGATTCACAAAAAGTTCGTCAGATTCTAAAATACAACAGGGGGCGTCAATAGGTGTAATGATATCTGGTGCTATAACCTCCCCATTTACGTGTCGTCCCCTGCTTGATGATGTGTATACCATTAAAACGAACGAATGTATTAAACTGTACACGTTAAATTGACGTTGTTTCACGTGACTAGTGGGGCTGGTATCACCAGGTCAAACTCTTTGTGGCGTTAATGGACACAACTAATTAGCTAGAGAGCTATTTCATCATTATATTAGTACAAACCAAGCAATTTTAGGGTTATCATTTAAGTACTTATTAGAGAGACAATTGTATGCAAAATACAACAGAGATTGTTTCTAAAGCTGTAGAACCAGGACTCGACTTAAAAATAAATAAATTAGAATAATATTTTTTTTTATGTAGATGAACACCTCCATCTTAAACGCATCGTATTTTTACAATCAATTGTTGTTAATGAGACGATGCTTGAGCGTCTTGTGTCACAATGACACGAAGATAACTCGCCTAGGCATGATTCCCTCCCCTGTCATAAGACGGATCATAGGCGTTTAGTTTTGAAGATCATTTTTCAATTCATCAAGGAAAAAAAAGGTTTTCTTGATCAAAAATATAACGAACGGATCATTAATTTTAATTAGTTTTTTAATCTAATTAAGCTGCTTCTGATTACTAGCTTCGCATGTTTTTGTGACATGATCATCATAGTTTTAATTAATTAAATAGATTTTAATGAACACTAAATATCATCTTTTAAGCAATATATATATATATATATATATATATATATATATATATATATATATATATATATATATATATATATATATATATATATATATATATATATATATATATATATATATATACCTACACGTACAAAAGTACTTAGTACATTCATTAATTGATAATAACGTGGAAAGCAAAACATACCAGCCTAAACCTAATCCATCGTACATCCTACCTAACATAATGCTCACACAGCCACACAGCCACGCCAGCCACACCAATACAACCCTATCACACAACTTCTCTAAGCCCATCCACACTAACAAAACCCTAACACATCCACAACAGCAGCTAATGTTGAAATTAGCATGAGTTTTTTTTTTTTAATTTGGGTGTCGATTTTTACCCATGTAAATAGAGAGAGAGGAAGAGGGAGATAGAGAAAGAGACGGGATGGAGAGGGCTAAAGAGAGGGAGAGAGGGGGAGAGAGGGAGATAGAGGGAGAGAGCCAACATGTATCAGCTTGTATAGTTTGGAATCAACTAAATAGAACAAAACTAGGCCTGGTTGAGTAGGATGTGGAGACAGGGCGACAGACCTACAAACCCGAGGAAGGAAAAACTCAGGCAGGTCTGAATGAAAACATGTCTTGATGCAGGCCACCCCCCCCCCCCCGCCCCCTCTGCACTGTAGAACGACTGATATGGATTTATAAGAATCCTAATTTTTGTTTTGACTTGGGACTTGGACCTAATAGTGAGGGTCCTCTTGTACGTTTGGTAACCGGATTTCTGAATGTCTTGCTATGGACAATTTAGATTTTGTGATAAATTTACCAAACGAAGTGAAAAAAGTCGTTAAAATGTTTAAAAAACCGAATGCCGTTTATAACGTCTGATTTAAATTTGAATATAAACTTTTTCGTCAAGTTTCTTGAAAATTGTGTAAAGGACGAGTTTAAAAAAAAAAAAACATATCGAATTAAAATTTCAAGTAGGAATCGATTTTAATAATAAAAACCGTGTCAGCATTTTAACTTATTAATCGAGTATACATCGAGCTATTCGATTTAAATATTCGAATACGAGTCTATGAATGACAACCGATCCCAGGCGACCAACGATTCTGATGACAAATGTCAGGTTAAATCGGATGCAGATTTTTTTTTCCTTATGATGTCGAATCGAATCTTCATTAAGCGGCTTGTCCCGTGCAGGGCATTAATTAAAAGCTTGGACAAAGAGAGAGACTGCGGCATTAATGCTGGCTCGCTCATAGGGTCCATACAGGATGGTATGACGGACAGAAGTAGGGGAGGGGGGGGGGGGGGCGAGGTAGGCATATCAGGGGACTTAAATCCAACAGCATCGTTACCATGGAAACAGACCTACCCAGCGACGGGTATGCCAACAGCTGACGTGACTCTATAGATGATATTAACACGAGGGAGTGAGAAATGAAAAAAAAAAAGGAGATGGGGGGGGGGGGGGTTGGTCGTATTGGGGTCAAAACTGCTTATGTTCTGGGAACGGAACGGGTTTATCTGAAGAATTACCGGAGCCTCGTGACGTCAGTTGGTCATTAATTCCGAGCTGTTGCGATGAACATTAAACGGGGACAACGGGCGCCGGTCTCCGATAGTGTTCTATAAATAGCCCCCATTTAAGCCAAGGCAGTTAACTCTGATTTCCGTGGACTGTCATCGGCTAATTTGTAAATAGTTGTCTCCCTTTGTTTGCCAGCTCTTTAATTAATTTCTCAATCCGGTAAAAGGAAGTGACGAGTTTTAAAAAAAAAAGTGTGTTTTCATGTTGTGTTGGGAAAATCGTTACTTATATGGTTTTATTAATTAAAAGTCAATTAAAAGTCGCTGGGACGCGCGTAACGCTTCTCAGTATCGGTAGCTGAGAATGGTTTTCTTTTAGACATTTGTCTTCGCGGGATTGGCACAAATAAAACGTTTGGGGGTAGAGGGGTGGACATTAGATACAGTTCTATTCCCTTTATATAATTAATGTTTTTTCCGGTGTGTGTGGGGGCGGAGGGGGGGGGGGGGGAGGGGAGGAATCGTGCTTCTAGGATAGAGCGCTGTACCACCTAAAGGATATATACCGCATAAGATATATATATGTATATATATATATATATATATATATATATATATATATATATATATATATATATATATATATGTATATATATATATATATATATATATATATATATATGTATATATATATATATATATATATATATATATATATATATATATATATATATATATATATGTTGGCTGTCTTCAAGGTTAGTACATCGATTTTCTGATTTTCTGTTCTACAAAGTTAGGTGTAGTTTTGTGAGTGTAATTAATTATTGAAATCTGGCCTTATCGTAAACGTAAACAATGAATGCGAAATAGGACGCAAATAGTTGAAAGCACAACACAGGCTTCTGCACACACACACACACACACACACACAGTCACATATATTCTGACAAAACTCACACACACACACACATATATATATATATATATATATATATATATATATATATATATATATATATATATATATATATATATTTACACACGCTCGGCCTACTGTATGAGAATTGAATGCTGGGAAAATATCTGTGTGGTCGGTCACGCGACAGCCCGGATAATAACAGTCAAGTCCCAGTGGACGGCCAGTAGACGGCCAGTGGACGGCTAGTGGCAGATGAATCGTAAGGGAAACTGAAGGATTGAGGGAAAACGGTAGTCGATGAAACGGGTTTTGGAGTAATGAAATAATGTAGTGGACTGTATAAATATAAGTCATTAACTGTGATACAGTGGACCTAGATGGGGAAACTGACAGTCTTTGTAACCTCGATCTTTGCAGTAATATATCTGTGTTATGTGCTGTTACTTAAGTTTAAGACATAGGCCTACTTAATGTACAGTGAAGGTTTATTGTAAATGGTGTTTAAGCTGTTTGTAGTGACCAAAGCTGGGTCTAACGCTAAAGCATGGCTTTAGCCCAATTACATACCTAAACCTAACCCTTATCTAGACTTAACTCTTTAGCTCTAGTTCTAGTCAAAACCGTAGATAGAAGACAATGTAGTCTAGATCTAGCCTTTGTCTTGCCTTAACTGTAGGTCTAGGCTTTAGCCCTAACTCAATGCGAGTGAGCCCTAACCCTAGAACTTGGCCTTAGCCATAACTCCACCCAAACCATCAAAATAGATCTAGGCAGTAACCCTAACTCTATACACGCCATAAGATCTAGGCACTAACCCTAACTGCATACACGCCATAAGATCTAGGCACTAACCCTAACTCTATACACGCCATAAGATCTAGGCACTAACCCTAACTCTATACACGCCATAAGATCTAGGCACTAACCCTAACTCTATACACGCCATAAGATCTAGGCACTAACCCTAACTCTATACACGCCATAAGATCTAGGCACTAACCCTAACTCTATACACGCCATAAGATCTAGGCACTAACCCTAACTCTATACACGCCATAAGATCTAGGCACTAACCCTAACTCTATACACGCCATAAGATCTAGGCACTAACCCTAACTCTATACACGCCATAAGATCTAGTACCTTAGCACTCTACCCGAGGTATAACACAAGATCTAGTACCTTAGCCCTCTACCCGAAGTATAACAAAAGATCTAGGCATTAAACCTTACCCTACCTAAGACATGACTCTAGTTCTAGGCACTAGCCCTAACTCTATACACACCATAAGATCTAGGCCTTAGCCCTCTACCCGAGGTATAACAAAATATCTATGCACTAGCCCTAACTTAACCTGAGCTCAAAGCCTATACACTTATCTTGTGGCCGATTTTCTTTCTCTTTATGAACTACAACCACATCGACCATCTCATTTCTGTTGACAAAATGCTGTTTTGTTTCTGTCTCCATACGCGTCATTTCCTTTCAGAGTCCCATCTATTCCCCATGAGTTATCGGACTTGACCGGATGTGAATGCTAGCGTTAAAGTCAGGGTCGAGCAGCAATTTATGGAAACCACCCTCCACCCCCTGTCTATTGGATGCGTGGGTTAACAATAAGCAGCCCCTTCTACTGTGGTACTATAGCAGGGTGGGGGGGGGGGGGGGGGAGTGCTGGCACTAATACATTCCCTCACGTTTCATAATAACCGCTCGGTTCCAGAATGACGCACGGCATATAAAAATGAAATTATTTCTTACAAAGGTGAAAAATAAAAATAGAGGAGTGAAGATACATAAAAAGTGGTACCGCCCACGAAAACAACATTAGCCGGCCATTTTATTTATGGTTTTGTGAATGATTTAAGCATTTTGGGGGTTTAGTTGTGACCTCGGTATATGAAGAGATTTTATAGTCAACACCTCGTCCATTACTTGCACTGTTAGGTTCTACATTAGCGGTATTAAGTACTGCTACAGTAAAGTAGCATTAGTTACTACTACAATAGGGGTATTAAATACTACTACAGTAAAGTAGCATAAGTTACTAATACATTAGGGGTATTTAGTACTACTACAGTAAAGTAGTATTAGTTACTGCTACATTAGCGGTATTAGGTACTGCTACAGTAAAGTAGCATTAGTTACTGCTACATTAGCGGTATTAGGTACTGCTACAGTAAAGTAGCATTAGTTACTGCTACATTAGCGGTATTAGGTACTGCTACAGTAAAGTAGCATTAGTTACTGCTACAATAGGGGTATTAAATACTACTACAGTAAAGTAGCATAAGTTATTAATACATTAGGGGTATTTAGTACTACTACAGTAAAGTAGTATTAGTTACTGATACATTAGGGGTATTAGGTACTACAACAGTAAAGTAGCATTAGTTACTGCTACATTAGGGGTATTAGGTACTGCAACAGTAAAGTTGTATTAGGTGTTGCTTCAGTAAAATAGCATTAGCTACTGTTACGTTAAAAAGTATTAGTAACTGCTAATAAAATGAAAAATAAGAAGTAATATAATAGTCAGTGGCGTAGCGAGGTCGGGTGTCACCCGGTGCGGCACTTAATGGTGTCACCCCCCAGAGGCGTAGCGACACTTCCCGGGGAAAAACTTTCAAACTTTCGATTTGCACCCCTCTCAAGGTTTTCTCTGTATATTTTGCTATTTTTTGCCTTGGTGTCACCCCCTAAATGGTGTAACCCGGTGCGGTCCGCACCCCCGCCCCCCTCCCTCGCTACGCCTCTGATAATAGTTAAAATATCTTACAAGGAATATCTTTCAAATAAAATAATATCAAGACAAAATAAAATTTAGTGTTAAAGGTAACGTATCCTAAAGAAAATATCTATGCTAATGATTTCTGATTAAAATATCTCATTAAAATACAATCTAAATACAATGTAAAATATTTAGCGTCGATGTATTCAAGACTGAAATAATTTAGAAAAAATATTTAAAGAAGAAAAATGCTACCACAGAATCGATAACTACCGAATGAAATATCTAAGAAAGAAATACTGGAAGCGAAATATCAGGAAACGCAATATTTAGAAATTAAAGTTTATTCTATTTCAAAGGAGGAGATTTAAAGCACGAATTCTTAAACTACTCTATCGTGCGAGACATTTCGTATGACTAGCGACTATACACATTGAACCAGTCCTGCCACCCACCAAATAGCCAGTTGATTTTTTCTTATCTAGCCCAAGGTTTCCCCACATTGACCGTGAAACCGAAGCTCTGCAACCACCCTGACATATCAGAACGTTCCAGAATTGAAGAACGCTGTAGTCAGGCCGAGGTTACGCAGGCACCCGTTTCTCATGTCTTGTAGAGATAGTCCCTGACTTGATAGGATCGGGGCACTTTCAGACACCTAATGCAAGACGTCTGGGTACTAGGACGTTAACCGTGTTTTCAGCTAATGGACAGATACTGCAAGACGTCTGGGTACTAGGCCGTTAGCCGTGTCTTCCTTCAACTAATGGACAGATACTGCAAGACGTCTGGGTACTAGGCCGTTAGCCGTGTCTTCAACTAATGGACAGATACTGCAAGACGTCTGGGTACTAGGACGTTAGCCGTGTCTTCAACTAATGGACAGATACTGCAAGACGTCTGGGTACTAGGACGTTAGCCGTGTCTTCAACTAATGGACAGATACTGCAAGACGTCTGGATACTAGGACGTTAGCCGTGTCTTCAACTAATGGACAGATACTGCAAGACGTCTGGGTACTAGGCCGTTAGCCGTGTCTTCAACTAATGGACAGATACTGCAAGACGTCTGGGTACTAGGACGTTAGCCGTGTCTTCAACTAATGGACAGATACTGCAAGACGTCTGGATACTAGGACGTTAGCCGTGTCTTCCTTCAACTAATGGACAGCTACTGCAAGACGTCTGGGTACTAGGACGTTAGCCGTGTCTTCCTTCAACTAATGGACAGATACTGCAAGACGTCTGGGTACTAGCACGTTAGCCGTGTCTTCCTTCAGCTAATGGACAGATACTGCAAGACGTCTGGGTACTAGGACGTTAGCCGTGTCTTCCTTCAACTAATGGACAGATACTGCAAGACGTCTGAGTTTTACGGCGTTAAAATAAATAATCTGTAAACAAAACAAAAACTTGAGGCGTTGAAATAGTTCAGGCTTCCATTTAAAATTTCTTTACGAATAAGAGATTTCGAGTTTTTAGAAAACCTTATATTAAGCCATATAATCTTAAAGTGCATACAGAGGCGTAGCGAAAGGGGGGGGGGGTACATACGTCTCCGGAGACCGACCCTAGGGGCGCCAAAATGGGTTGGAAAAAAATTAAAATCTCATTTTAGCTGCAGTTTTGAATTATAAACATAAAAAATATATGGGGGGAGGGGCAAATTGAAAGTTTGTCCCCGGTCGCCGGGAGAGGCCGCTACGCCTCTGAGTGCATAACATATTGACACTTAATACTTATTGTGTTGTCTTAAATCCTCTTGAATGTTACACATAAGAACGAAGAGGAAGAAGAAAAACTGATTGTATTTACCGAACCACCCCGAAGGTGCCATTAAATACTTTGTCCTGGAAGTTCAGAAAATAGCCCCGCGCCACTTCAAGCAGCCACACTTAACCTAGTTAGGCTAATTATTTACAATAGCTAATTAGTTATTTAATTCAAGGTTGTCTGTGAGGGAGAAACTCATTCAGACGCCAGGGAAGCAAGTTGTTATGGTTGGCGTGAATCATAGGCGTTTAATCAAATCTTCTGAGATTGTCAATATAACAAGGGGAAGCAAGTTGTTATGGTCGGCGTGAATCATAGGCGTTTAATCAAATCTTCTGAGATTGTCAATATAACAAGGGGAAGCAAGTTGTTATGGTTGGCGTGAATCATAGGCGTTTAATCAAATCTTCTGAGGTAGTCAATATAACAAGGGGACGCAAGTTGTTATGGTTGGCGTGAATTATAGGCGTTTAATCAAATCTTCTGAGATTGTCAATATAACTAGGGGAAGCAAGTTGTTATGGTTGGCGTGAATCATAGGCGTTCAATCAAATCTTCTGAGGTAGTCAATATAACAAGGGGACGCAAGTTGTTATGGTTGGCGTGAATTATAGGCGTTTAATCAAATCTTCTGAGATTGTCAATATAACTAGGGGAAGCAAGTTGTTATGGTTGGCGTGAATCATAGGCGTTCAATCAAATCTTCTGAGGTTGTCAATATAACAAGGGGAAGCAAGTTGTTATGGTTGGCGTGAATTGTAGGCGTTTAATCAAATCTTCTGAGGTTGTCAATATAACAAGGGGAAGCAAGTTGTTATGGTTGGCGTGAATCATAGGCGTTTAATCAAATCTTCTGAGATTGTCAATATAACTAGGGGACGCAAGTTGTTATGGTTGGCGTGAATCATAGGCGTTTAATCAAATCTTCTGAGGTTGTCAATATAACTAGGGGACGCAAGTTGTTATGGTTGGCGTGAATCATAGGCGTTTAATCAAATCTTCTGAGATTGTCAATATAACTAGGGGACGCAAGTTGTTATGGTTGGCGTGAATCACAGGCGTTTAATCAAATCTTCTGAGATTGTCAATATAACTAGGGGACGCAAGTTGTTATGGTTGGCGTGAATCATAGGCGTTTAATCAAATCTTCTAAGATTGTCAATATAACAAGGGGACGCAAGTTGTTATGGTTGGCGTGAATTATAGGCGTTTAATCAAATCTTCTAAGATTGTCAATATAACAAGGGGACGCAAGTTGTTATGGTTGGCGTGAATCATAGGCGTTTAATCAAATCTTCTAAGATTGTCAATATAACAAGGGGACGCAAGTTGTTATGGTTGGCGTGAATTATAGGCGTTTAATCAAATCTTCTAAGATTGTCAATATAACAAGGGGACGCAAGTTGTTATGGTTGGCGTGAATTATAGGCGTTTAATCAAATCTTCTGAGATTGTCAATATAACTAGGGGACGCAAGTTGTTATGGTTGGCGTGAATCATAGGCGTTTAATCAAATCTTCTAAGATTGTCAATATAACTAGGGGACGCAAGTTGTTATGGTTGGCGTGAATCATAGGCGTTTAATCAAATCTTCTGAGATTGTCAATATAACAAGGGGACGCAAGTTGTTATGGTTGGCGTGAATCATAGGCGTTTAATCAAATCTTCTAAGATTGTCAATATAACTAGGGGACGCAAGTTGTTATGGTTGGCGTGAATCATAGGCGTTTAATCAAATCTTCTGAGATTGTCAATATAACAAGGGGACGCAAGTTGTTATGGTTGGCGTGAATCATAGGCGTTTAATCAAATCTTCTAAGATTGTCAATATAACAAGGGGACGTAAGTTGTTATGGTTGGCGTGAATCATAGGCGTTTAATCAAATCTTCTAAGATTGTCAATATAACAAGGGGACGCAAGTTGTTATGGTTGACGTGAATCATAGGCGTTTAATCAAATCTTCTGAGGTTGCCAATATAACAAGGGGACGCAAGTTGTTATGGTTGGCGTGAGTCATAGGCGTTTAATCAAATCTTCTGAGGTTGTCAATATAACAAGGGGACGCAAGTTGTTATGGTTGGCGTTAATTATAGGCGTTTAATAAAATCTTCTGAGGTTGTCAATATAACAAGGGGACGCAAGTTGTTATGGTTGGCGTGAATCATAGGCGTTTAATCAAATCTTCTGAGATTGTCAATATAACAAGGGGACGCAAGTTGTTATGGTTGGCGTGAATCATAGGCGTTTAATCAAATCTTCTAAGATTGTCAATATAACAAGGGGACGCAAGTTGTTATGGTTGGCGTGAATCATAGGCGTTTAATCAAATCTTCTGAGATTGTCAATATAACACTCGCTGCCTATTTTAATCTCCATACTTGTCCGCCACACACATCCACAGGTAGACACCTCTCTCATACTCTAGCCTACAACAGACACGCTGTCACTCGACCACTCGCTTCCCTTGTTCCACTCGTTGACTTGGTACAACAACACACACACATCAACAAACCCAGCCATACATGATACTGTCTAACAATACAACAGTAAGGGTACACACACTCTCTCACACATATTCACACGCAGACAAAGACGCAGACACAGACACGCAAGCACGCACGCACGCACGCACGCACACACACATACACATACGCACACACAGACACACAGACTTTAAAGTACCTTGTTCTACGTACACACATTTCGTACATTCCGAATCACCACATAGTCCAAAATCGGAACAACATTGGACAACATTCACAGAAAACAAATGCAATGATACATTTCACACGTAATTGGTCTTAAAATCCACCACGCAATATTATGTGTATGTGTGAAAAGGTAAATAAATGGTTGTTCTAATCATCATACAACTAAATTTGTTTTTGATTTTTAAAACTATTTCTATTCAACAATATTTATAACTTTGAGCATACTGTCATTTACCGAGACCAACTCTGTATTAAAAATCCTATCAGCGCCGAAAGTGAAAGGGAAATAACCACCGTAGACAAAAGATAGATCTGGCCCACTTCCGTCCCACTACAAGGCCAAAAGTTGTTGGGGAAATCATTAGGGACTCGGGTCCTAGCGTCCCCACCGTCCCTGGTGCCGCGGGGCCCCTCTACCCCACGGGCCTGGAAACTTAACCCCCAGACAGATCAAGACAACGCGAACCGGAAACTGAATTCCGTGAGATTAGGAAGAAAATATCGACCCATCAGCAGTTGGTCTGCGGGTTCCTGGAAGAATTTTTTTTTCTTATCTTTCATTCTACTGACGTCATTGTATTGGATGGCAACATTTACCTCGTAAACACTTCCTGGACGTTTAGGAATGGTCAACTGGACTTTACAATTTTAATGGAATTGTGGGTAGTTTAGTTTATTCGTGTGAGCAATATTTTAATTGGTCAAGCCTTTTTTATGCAATTTTTTTTCCAAATATTTAGGGTAATGCCTTAAAAAAAGATAAATTGTATGTAAAATGTATTATTTTTATCAGGATTTCTCAATAATTTAATTTTTTTGTGGAAAGAAATCGGTGTAAAAATGTTTATTCAGTGATAAGTTAGCCAGGCATTGAAAACAATTAATTAAATATTGATGAACAAAGCAAGATATCAGAAATCTGTTTGGATATTAATTATACTGCATCGATTCCTGTGCATTGAAGGAGGTGTTTACTTCCTGGCGGTATTAAGTGCAGGTACAATAGAGTGCTTCTGATTCGGTGGTCCGGGAGAATGAGGGTGCGTGAGGAATTTTTCTAGAAACAAACCGTGCCAGACCACACGTTGCTCCCGACTGGCTCTTTACCTGCATCCTGTTTGTTGATTGGGGTAGAGGGGTGTGGGGGGCGACGACAACATCAAAGGAAATGTTGGCATTGTTGTAAGAATAACTTTCTGATTGATTAATTGATCATTATTTCAAATATATTACACTGTTATAATAAAACCGGTGTATAGTATGTTAAAGCAAAATATCATCTGTTGAGTAGTCTACTGTTTAATTAATTTTTTTCAAACGAAAATGTTATAGTTTGTGTATTGAACAGCTAAATCTAAGCAAAGGTAATTTACTTATATATTTTTAACCAAAAATATTTAACTTTTTCTGTTTATGTCAGGCTAACTATCAAATCAAAGTCGAGCTAATATGTGATTCACAATATCTCTAATCTGAAACAGAAATAAATCTGGTTATAAAAATAAAATTGAATATTGAAACTGAATAAAAACATTTTTTTTTTGTTACAAAATAAAATTGAATATTGAAACTGGATAAAAACATTTTTTTTCTCATGTTGTGTTAAGTTTTGAAGTGAAGTTGAAGTCAACTCTATATTCACCACATTATGACACAAATGTGTTCCAACACCACTCTACCACATTATTCTACGCGTACAACCCTCCTGTCTATCTACACTCTAATTTCCTTCAAGGCAAGCTTCCCAACACCTTCAAAACATGATCAAATTAACCCCGATCTTAAAATGAATTATCTCCCCTTTTTAAAAAATGCTAACAATCACATGCGTCTACTCCCCCTCCCTCCCCCCCACCCCTAGCACAGTTCAACGTCAACAAAATAAATCGCAAAGCCTAAACAAGCAACCCCCCTACCCACCTACTCTGACTTCTAATACCCCCCACCCACTCCACCCCCCTACCACTCTGACTCCTGATACCCCCCCCCCCCCCACCCCCACCTCCCACTCGGCTTTTTAAGTAAATGACCTATCAGACCCAGGCCGATCGATTAACCAATCTCTCCCCCCCCTACCCACCCCTCACATCGACACCCACCCCTCACCCCTGTCATTCATAAAACTAATATACTTTGACCAAAATATTTTTCCCCAAGCCCACCGAGCAAGACGTCAACAAGTTTATTATTTAAACAGGAAACTTGGACGGTGGGTAAACAGGAACGGTAACTCGGGATAACGAAAATAAGCAATAAAATAACATGCTGGGAGAAGTTTATCTGCAGCAAATAGATCAAATCGGCTGCAGTAATGAGACAAACTGATGTATATATATATATATATATATATATATATATATATATATATATATATATATATATATATATATATATATAATTTGTGGATATACATATTGTTGTACAAAGAAAGAGGGATTGAGATAGAAGAAATAAAGTAGCTAAGTATCATATCCATCATTTACCTTTTAGACAGATGGACATATTTACATATTTAGATAGAGATACTGTTTGTTTCAAACAAAAGCAGTGTAGCACAATTTATATTAAACTTTTAAAAAGAAGTGACATTGATGTATGTACGTTCGAAAATGGAAGAATTGGGCTATTTATTGTGAGATTTAGACCTATTGATGGTGAGACATGGGCTACGTTAATTTAAAAGCGAGAGTGAATACAATTTTTGTGCTTGTTATTGTGCAGTTTGTTGGTGTGAGTTGATGTGTGCGCTGGTGTGTGGTATGGTGTGTGTGCGTGTGTGCGTATGTGCACGTGTATGTCCGTATGTGTTGATGTGTGCGTGGGTGTGTTTGCGTACAAACTGAGTACCCAGTCGTGCACACAAACGACAGAAACAAAACTGTGACCGTCATTACAGTTCAAAATAAAACAAACAGGAGTCTACATTACAACATAGTCATCTCCTCCCCCAAATCCTTTCATGTTTGTTCTGAGACGGTTTTCTAGGGAGTCGCGTCTGAGTACACAATTTGACACGTTTGCTCTGTTTTTGGAGATGTGTGGTTGCAGCCCTTTGCTCCCCAGGGGCCACAAAGGAGTGATGATGATGCTCTGTTGTCGGTAAACTTAAATGTTGACCAACTGACAACGTTTTCTGTAGATTTCTAGACATCAGACATTAATCTGATACAAATTATAACGCTTTTCCTACAGGTCAGATCAGAAACTTTACTACACATTATTTTTGACCTATTCAGTATTCACTGCGGGGCAGACCATGCGCTTTACGGAAAGGTTTGCAATTCGTTATCTGGAGCGTCCGTAATCCGTAGCGGTCGTAAACGTAGAAAGTGCGTAACTGGGAAATTAACAACTATAAAGTGTAATTGTGCGGTCGCATGTACTTTGGCACAACTAGGAAAAGATCGTTGTGAAATTCTAAGAAAGAGAAGTGACTTCTTTTACACCACTACCAAACGGTTGAAAGTGTAATTTTAAGTTAAAGAGCTGAAAAAAACCCCCACCAGAGTTCATAGATGTTTCTTGTGTAGATAAAACATGTGTACAGAATTAACAAAGATACCCCATCATCTCAAACTGATATATATATATATATATATATATATATATATATATATATATATATATATATATATATATATATATATATATGAATATATACATACACATTTAAATATTAAATGTATATATACATATATAATATATATCAAAACACACACACACACACACACACATATATATACATATATATATATATAACTATATATATATATATATATATATATAGTTATATATAAATCTATACCTATATTGTCATGAAAGCGACTGTCAGTCTTGTTTTATCCCCATACAAAGCCTCCAGCTAGAAGTATTATGTCGAGGCTGTAAATTCAATCCACGTCCAGCCATAGCTACCGGAACTCTCTGATTACAAAAGTGTATTTTATTCTGATAAACTCCCCTTAAAGTACAGGGCCGTGAACCCTGATCTAGCGTGGAACATTGGACAAAACAAGACTATGAATGTTATCAACAGAAAATATCGGTCCATTGAATAAGACAGTGGGGTGTCTAGGGGAGACTAATGCAAGTCGCTGACCATTTATTTAATGGTTTAAAAGTTTAGCTTTTAAGGATTGGTTAGATCTATTTCAACCATACAGTAAGCTTAAGGTACATCGCTGACCATTTATTTAATGGTTTAAAAGTTTAGCTTTTAAGGATTGGTTAGATCTATTTCAACCATACAGTAAGCTTAAGGTACATCGCGTGACAGACAGAACTTTAAAATATTTTTCAAATGATTAGACGGATTTTTTTTTACCCATTTTTTTTTCGTACTTGAACAGTTTTGAAATTTAAGAAAACTACTGCTAGCAATTTTCCCAGACGTATGAATGACGTCACCATAGTTTTTTGATTTAAAAAAAATAATTCTTGGTTGTCACACTATGCCACAAAATGACCAAATGACCCCACCCCCCTCTAATGACACCCCCTAAAATGACACCCCCTAAAATGACAACCCTTAAAATGACACTCTCTAAAATGACACCCCCTAAAATGACAACACTTAAAATGACACTCCCTAAAATTACATTACACAGCCTAGACCACCAATACAAATCACCAACATAAAATATGTCTATTATTTAATAATTACATTTCAAAAAGCACGTCACACTTACTGAACCCCTTAAAAAGTTGAAATCCGCTTCGCCACCCGAGGAGTGTGACGTCATCGATAGACATACCCCCTTAAGCTACTGTTGTATAACCTTATAGTAGACATTGAAGACGCGCCCCACCCCCCGCCCCCCACATCATTAGACGAACGACGCGCTTTATTCTAAAAATATAACACCGATACTTCTTTGAGAACGTATTTCCATATAAAGCATCGGGTGAGTAATCGATTACTTCTGTCCAATAAAACTTGCACTATCCGAACTTGCCCGGTAGACCAGTGTCTAGAATAGATCCATGTCTAGATAGATCTGTCTTGAATAGATCCATGTCTAGATAGATGTCTAGAAAAGATCCATTTCTACATACGCCTAAATCTGTGTCTAGAAAAGATCCATGTCTAGATAGATCTGTGTCTATAATAGATCCATGTCTAGATCTGTGTCTAGAAAAGATCCATGTCTATATAGATCTGTGTCTAGAAAAGATCCATGTCTATATAGATCTGTGTCTAGAAAAGATCTATGTCTAGAAAGATCTGTGTCTAGAAAAGATCCATGTTTAGATAGATCTGTGTCTAGAAAAGATCTATGTCTAGAAAGATCTGTTTCTAGAAAAGATCCATGTTTAGAAAGATCTGTGTCTAGAAAAGATCTATGTCTAGAAAGATCTGTGTCTAGAAAAGATCCATGTTTAGAAAGATCTGTGTCTAGAAAAGATCCATGTCTAGATCTGTGTCAAGAAAAGATCCATGTCTAGATATCTGTGTCTAGAAAAGATCCATGTCTATATAGCGCTGTGTCTAGAAAACATCTGTCTAGATCGATCTAATTCCGTAAAGAGAATGAGAGAGAAAATGAAGTGAATATGAACAAGAAATAAGTTTCACGTTTTCATTTTCTCCCGACTGACAACTCAATACATGGAGGTGAAATGGTTTTTCTGCACTGTCAAATGGTAGGGAAATGAGTTTTGAAGCAGACATTTCTGATATAAAATGTATTCCCTTAATAAGTCATGTTATTGATTGTATGGAATTGTTAATAAACCTGAGTTCATCCAGCTCTGAAGAGTACTCAGCATACGTCTATGAGACGTCAGCGAGCCCACACACGTACTTAGATGGCGTCGTGTTTGTACCTGAGTTCATTCAGCTTTAATGTGTACCTGGCAGATTAGGAATGAGAAAATCGAGAACTAAAGATCAGACAAATTCGGCGGCAACAACTTCATATTGGCAAAGAATGCCGTATCTTAATATAGGCAAAGTAGTGCTGACAAACATTTCTAAAGTATGTACCTTCACCTGATTACTTTGCACTTAGAATGTGTGCGTTGCTTTGACAATGCGCTGTGGACAAAATATGTCCTACTGGCTTTTGCACGCAGTTTAGTGTAAAACCATTGAGGTGAATGTAAACTTTGATGGACTGGTGGCCTATTTTAATTCTATACTGATGGAATTATATGTTAGTGTTTAGTTTTGTGGATATACATATGATTAGATATATATTGAAATATCAATACAATACTTTACAGTAAAATTCGTATAATACAACTAAAACACAAGTACCTACTTGAACTCAAAATCTTGGAATGTTAAAAACATGTCAATTATTAATACAAGGGGTGGTCAGCTATGCAACCTTTGCCCCCCAAACTTGGAACCGCCCTTACAAATGGAACCGGTAAACCGGCTTTCCCCAGCGTCAAATTGGCTTTTCATGCCGGCAGTAAGGGCCACGACAACATGGCCCAAATCAACAAAACCCCCACACTGCAGACGATCCAGCAGAAATAACCCAGTTATCTGAGATCACTGGGCTGAAACCGAGGCTTGTTTGGCTTACATCTGGACATTCTGGCAACACGGGTCTTTAGCAATTACTTTTTGCCAGTTTTTTCTGCAATGTCTAGTTCCTCGGAGAATTTATCTTTTCATAATGAGACAAGTCAACATGTCTATGTAAGTATAAAGTCTTAGACGTGAAACTTATCAGCTTACCTCACTATTAGTTTACACAGCTCACTGACAATAAAGTAAACTAAAAAAAAATCCATGTCTAATTCAGCTGATTCAAGAGAGAGCGAACAATACTTTTACGGGTTCTCGCACCCATAATGTCAAATACCGATTTTTTGTTGTGAATACACACAAGTGTTCCTCTGTTAGCTAACCAAATAGTAGAAGTTATAGAATTGTTTATAAGATTTGTAAAAAAAAAAAGTTTAAAATTTAATAAATTAAATATTTCTTTTACTTAACTCCTACGCAAAGAGTTGTTTAACAGCAACCGTCTAATGTTTGTCTCACTGCAGCCATAATTCTTCATATCAGCAGAGGTGGCTTATGTTAGTTGCTCAAGTAGGATGAGATGTTTCCAACTTAACACACGCACACACAACATAACGCACACACAAACGCACACACATATTCACACAAACTAACGCACGTTCACACACACACACACACACATATATATATATATATATATATATATATATATATATATATATATATATATATATATATATATATATATATATATATATATATCTTTATATACATATATATATATATATATATATATATATATATATATATATATATATATATATATATATATATATCTTTATATACATATATATATATATATATATATATATATATATATATATATATATATATATATATGTTGTGCATATGGTATTTAGGACAGTGAAGTAGTGTGTATACATGTTTCTTTGACCATCCTTTATCTTGTCTCGACCTGTCCAACCCACAAAGCTATGTGTGTGTGTGTGTGGGGGGGGGGGGGGGTGGGGGTGTTTGAAGTTATCTATTAAGTCATAGTAGAAACCCAACAGTTTATTTTCAACTCAGTAAGCTTGCGAATTCCCCTTCTCTCGTCAAACTTTACCATCAACATTTTTTTGTTGCACTACTACATTTATAGCTCAAACTATCTTGTCATTAATTCTATTCCCCAAACAGAATTTACTCTAATTTCAACAGACGGCTGTAAACCTCCCACACCCTACCCCCACCCCACCCCCAAGCCCTACTTGCCGGCAAACCTAGGTCATCAATTTCTGACCAAGGCCGCCGTAAACTGCGATCTTACAATCAAAATGAATAGCGAACTAACAAGATCATCTGTCATTGGGATTACGAAGTTACAGTAATTGATCGATAGCCGGGTATCCATTATATATATATATATATATATATATATATATATATATATATATATATATATATATATATATGTAACGAGTCTATTTGCTTGTAGTGCCAAATGTTAACGAGTCTACTGCTCGACAACGCCAAATGTAACGAGTGTATTTACTCATTCTACACAACATCGACCACAATATAGATACTCGAAGATGCAGGTTTACCATTGATCCTTTTATTACATGAATCAAAAGAAATGCTTCACAATAATATAATGAATCAACTGACCCCCAACCGTCCTCACTAGTCTTCACATAACCGAATGCACATGTCTATCGTCCCTATTAACACAATACGTCTACACCGTTCAGTAACCAACTTGATACTGATCCTGACCCTCGTTCTCAGCTGTGAGCCTTCCTATATATCCCTTCGTATTCGTACTCGTATTCGTACTCGTATTCGTACTCGTATTCGTACTCGTATTCTAATCGTTGCATCAGAATATTAATTGCGCAGCTTCTGTCATACAATCCGATTAATAAACCATCTGCACTGTTACGTCAGCCTGTGAACTGCGCAGCGGCTTTGTGTTCGTTATCAGTCTACTATTGCATCAGACTGTAATACGTTGTTAACCATAGTATGGTAACTACCCTAGTTACATCCACCCCCGCCTTTTTTTGTGTGTTTTCAACCACAAACAACGCTTGGCAGGTGCACTCCTTCAATGTCAAAAGCACCGCCGTAAAAAAAATTATTGTTCCATTCACTGTCAATGTCGTCACATTAGTAAAAGATTGACAGTTATCCCTATTTCACATCTCAAATGTGTCTACATCATATTCCTCAGACACAAAGCAGTTCTTGAATTCACATCCACCTTTTTTCGTTTGGTGCCTTCACCAGTTCACTTTTATAACTTTTTGAACAGTCTGTTCTCATACCAGCGCGACCATGAAAGAATTGATGGTTGCTGACGAAAAATTTCGTATTCTTTCTGTTTCTCAAACTTCTCCGCGGACCACTTATCTGCTGTTCTACTGTGTCTCTGCTTCTGGGAGGACCGGGATCCTCATTGTTGCCGTTATCCTCCCCTTGTGTATCGCTGTTGCGCTGTTGATGGTGACATGGTTCCGGGATGGGTATGTGAATTTCCGTTGTAATTTCCGGTTCCCTAATTGTCTTAGGTTTCTTTGTGTGTAACTGCTCTTCTTGACTATGACAATATTTCTTTAATTGAGCAATATTCGCCCACCGCTCCTGTTTGGTGTGATTGATGGGTCTTATTTTAAAGGGGCCACCGGCTATTTTAGGCATCTCCACGACTTGCCATATCTCCTGTCCCCAGAGGTCGTGGATTTTGTTTCTGCCTAATGGGTGGCTACGCAGTAATACTTTGTCGTTCAGTTTGAGTGGCGGGTCCTTTGTCTGTACCGGCGGTTCCCTTCGCCGTGCTTCATGTTCTAGTCTTTCCTGTACCACCCTGTACATTTCTCTAATTCGTCTCATATGTTCATTCACATATTCTAGTGCGGTGTATGAACCAGTCATACTCTCCTTTTTTCCTAGGAACAAGTCAAGAGGGAGTCGAGCCTCCCGTCCGAACAGTAACAAGTGTGGCGAAAAGCCGGTTGTGGCATGGGGGGGTGCAGTTGTATAGATATACCAACTCTGGGAGAAAATCAGACCAACGTTTTTTCTGTTCAGGTTCTAGCGTACGCAGCAAATCATGCATGCTGCGGTTGAACCGCTCGCACTGTCCGTTTCCTTTCGGATTAAATGTGGTTGTTCTAGATTTGTTGATCCCGTAGTGGCTGCACAGTTGGTTAATTACTTCTGACTCGAAGGCCCTTCCTTGGTCAGAGTGTAATTGTCTTGGTATGCCATATTTGATGAACCAATGTTCTATTAAGACCTTTGCCACTGTTTTGGCAGTCTGATCTCGTGTGGGCACCGCAACAGTCCATTTGGTGAATACATCAGTCATTACCAACACATGTTCCGTCCCATCCGATGATTGCTCCAACAACGTAAAGTCCATAGCCACAATCTCTAGTGGTTTTGTCGCCAGTAAGTGTCCTGACGGCTGTCTCATTTTGACAACTGGCATTTTCGCATGCTGACACCTAACACAAGCCTCACAATGGCGTTTGACCTCCATCTCCATATTGGGCCAGTAGCACCTCCGTCGTAATATTTTGTGCGTCCTGTCCTGACCCTGGTGTCCCGCCCTGTCATGTGCCAACTTTAGCACTTCTTCTCGTAACTGTCCAGGCACCACCACCTGGTGAATTGTCCCGTCTATTTGGTCATGAATTCTCCGCATGAGAACACCATCCTTTATACTGAGACGGTCCCACTGACTCAGTAGTTTCTTTGTTTCCCGACCAAACTGTTCTCTTTCCCTTCTTCTTGGGAATTTTTGTTCCTGGACGTAATTCAACAGCGGCTGTAAGCCACTATCCGTTCTCTGGGCATCTCTTATCTCTTTATTATTAAGGCAATTAAAATCACTGATGTCCATATGTCGGGGCTCTGTGGATGTGTGCTCCACCCCGGTCTGCCCGTTTTGCATCACTTGCACCCCGTGAGGGATATCTGTTGACGCTCTGACCTCACATATTCCTGTCAGCGTTTCTTCCTCATCGCCCGGTCTCTCGTAAGGATTCCTTGATAAAGCGTCCGCATTGCCATTGGACCGCCCTGGGCGATATTTTATCTCTAGGTCAAAGAGTGCCAATTCTGCTGCCCATCGCTGTTCGATGGATCCCAACTTTGCTGTCTGTAGGTGACTCAGGGGGTTATTGTCAGTGTATACCACACATTTAGCACCTAATAGATCGTCCCTGAATTTTTCAGTCACAGCCCATTTTAATGTCAAAAGTTCTAGTTTCATGGCGCTGTAATTTGTCATGTTCTTCTCTGATTCCTTCAGAGCTCGACTGGCATACGCAATAACCCTGAAACCTTGCTCTTGTTGTTGTGATAGCACAGCTCCCAGACCTTTAGAGCTGGCGTCAATTTCTAGCCGAAATGGCTTGTCAAAGTCTGCGTATCCTAATATCGGCGCCTCTGTCAAAGCCTTTTTCAGTAGCTTAAACGAGTTCAGGCATTCCTCAGTCCATAATTCACCTATCAGTTGTGTTTTGCCTTTCTTTTTCTCCTTACTGTGTTTCTTTGTCATTTTGTTTACCAAGTCATGCAACGGTGAGGCAATTTTTGCAAAACCAGGTACAAATTTTCTATTTTCTTCTTCAGATAACAGACACTCTAAAGATGAACACTTCTCCTGTGCTTTTAATTTGCATGAACTTTCCCTATCCAGTTTCATGGTTAACCTTGAGATCTCATTATTAAGTCTACCAATTTCTTCCTTATCATTTTTCTCAGCCAACAAATTGTTCACTTGAAACTTTTTAACATTCAAGTTCATTTCACAGTTCATTTTTTCAATATCTGATAATTTCTCTTCGAGTCTTGTTTGAGACTCTTTCATTGTTTGTCCCATTTTGTTTCTTAAGCCATAACCTCGCCGCTCTGTAGCCTTGACCTGCCTTACAGAGGGCGATCGTTTCACCGGACAGTACCGTGCCATATGTCCGGGTTGTGAGCAGGACAGGCAGATTGGTCGACCGTCAGCTGTCCACTGGAGTGGTGGACCAGCAGGTCGCGGCTGTCCAACCTGTCTATGTTTTGTCCCGTTTTTGCCCTGATTCTCTGCTGTTGACCTGCTTTCTAACCTCTCCAATCGTTGGTCAACCTTATCCAGGTGGGCCAACAGTTGAGCCATCATGGTTTCCATCGTGCCGGTGCCTGTGGGTGGGGATTGTTTCTGTTCCGGCACAGAGACTTTGTCTACCGAACAGTTCGATTGGTCCTCATCCTCGGACCTGCGGATCGCTGAGTTCCTGACCTGAAGGAAGGTCAACTGTGGGTCTTTGTAGACCTCCTCTTTCAAATATCTCCTTAAGATCGGGTTTGCTAGCCCCTCGATGAAATGGTCCCTCAGTAGGCGCACATCAATGTCAGGTGTTTTGCCCTTTACCGAATCAAAGGCCCTGTTCATTCGGTGTGAATACTCCATCACACTCTCCGCCATTCTCTGCTTTAAGCCTACGAACCCCGATAGCAGTTGCGATCCCGACCGTCTCTCCCCAAAGGTCTCCATAATTAGATCCAGCACCTTATCTGGATCTGATTGGATGGTTTTATCGTGGCATTTGACCTCTGCCCTAACCGTCTCCCCTATACTGCCCATCAGCAGTCTTAATCTTTCCTCTGGTGACATGTATCTCGAGGCCCAGGCCGCTTTGACCTCTTCACTGAACCTGTTGGTTAAAGTTGGATCACCGTCCCCGTAAAATTTGTTAATGTGGGACTCTCTGGGCAGGACCACAATATGGGTCTGCTTCTCGTCCAGAGTAGACATTCTAATTTTTATTCCTTGAGTAAAAAAAAAAAAGACCTTTCCTACCGTGTATGTATGAATAATTTTCCTCGTTCCTCAATTTTCACTGTTCCTGAATGTCCGAATTCACACACACGAAACACAGTTATGAACTAGGTTGACTATGGGTGCCTAAGCGGCTGGTCTAGTTGAATCTTCTGCTCGCAGCGCCAAATGTAACGAGTCTATTTGCTTGTAGTGCCAAATGTTAACGAGTCTACTGCTCGACAACGCCAAATGTAACGAGTGTATTTACTCATTCTACACAACATCGACCACAATATAGATACTCGAAGATGCAGGTTTACCATTGATCCTTTTATTACATGAATCAAAAGAAATGCTTCACAATAATATAATGAATCAACTGACCCCCAGACTGTAATACGTTGTTAACCATAGTATGGTAACTACCCTAGTTACATATATATATATATAGAGAGAGAGAGAGAGAGAGATACATCGAGAAGAGGAAAGAAGACTAAAAATGAACACTATGCTGTGAGAGGCGTGGCCGTGTGGTAGAGCGCCAATGCAACATTTGTGAGGTCTGTTCCTGTCTTTAGACATCTCAGCTACAAAAGGTGGCGGGGGTGGGAAACTATTCCTGACGACGTTAGCTTCACTCAGACTGCTGAGATGAAACTTAACCATTGGCAATTTGACTACAAAAGACGAGTTCTATTTATAGATTTTTAATTCGCGACACTATCCAACAGACAATTTAAAATGGATAGAGATCACATACACAAGGTGAAGAAGTGCCTTGTAGGTGATTTTAGCGTTCATTAGTACAAATACGTATACAATATATATATATATATATATATATATATATATATATATATATATATATATATATATATATATATATATATATACACTCACACAAGCCCGCCCTCCGCCCACTTTAAATGAGAATTTTAAAGTTAACCGCTATCCGAATACCTCGCCAATCGCGGAAAATGAACGATATGCTATTTTTAGATTTCTAAATAGACGGTAAATTTCCAAATGCAAATTTCTTGGATATCAGGTCTGACCCGGAAGCTGCTCTTGCATGTAACGACAGATACGTTGGCGTTACACGATGTAATGCATTTCACTGTTAGTGATGGGAAATAAATCCAGTTATCGAGTAAGTATTTTCCCATTTCACGTTGAATGATTTCCTACGATTTCCTACCGGTTGTGAGGCTAAGCTAATCACAGTTTCACTCCCAAAGGTGTGATCTGTAATTTCACCTGCGTTAAGGAAAATTTCACCTACATTAAAGAAAATTCCACCTACAGTAAGGAAAATTCCACCCACATTAAAGAAAATTCCACCTGCGTTAAGGGAAGTGAAGACATTTTTGTTCCATACATATATTTGTTAACATTCCGCGGAAATACCGAGTTATTACTTTCTCGTATTCGGAAATTCCACCTGCATTAAGGAAAATTCCACCTACATTAAAGAAAATTCCACCTGAATTAAGGGAAGTGAAGACATTTTTGTTCCACATATATATTTGTTAACATTCCGCGGAAATACTGAGTTATTACTTTCTCGTATTCGGAAAACGAGTTTTTTTCCCCAATTTTTGAGCGTTGTCTGTATGTAAGTGTGTCTGCCTGTCTGTTTGCGTGAGTTCCAACACGATAACATGAGAACTTTAAGGTAGACAAAGTATTAGCTTTAAAATATAGATTTCCCTCAAAGTTTATTTTATTGTAATACTTTGAGATGGTGCAGCTAATATATAATAAGTTGGTACTAAACGGTGGTTCATGTATTGTTGTAATACTTTGAGATCGTGCACCTACATAATAAGTAGGTACTAAACGATTGTTCATGTTTCATAGTGCTAGAAGGATTATGTGGGTGATTATGCAAAACTGTCCTTCATTTTACTTCCATATTTATTTCTGCTTTTAATAGTTGGATGAATAAGTGGACACACTGTATTACACTTTTTAAAAAAAACTTCGTCTTTTCAGATAATTATGCAGCAATCGAATCTGATCGAATAGAATTTCCATTATTTAATTTTAAATTCCCAACGTTTTTTTTTAATCAATGCGTATTGTATAGGTGTTTGTTGGAGGTAGGGTGGGGTAGGGGGGGGGGTTGGTTTGGAGGGCGATTTATATGTAAACATCACTAGATACAAGGCTTGAGATGTACACAAAATGAGTTGTGTAGTGCGTGTTTCATCACCTTAAAAAATTCTGGATCGTTTACACGAAAAACAAAAAGATTTTAAAAGTTAATTGGCTTCTCAATAACACTTAAGCACAAAAAAACATCGTCCTTGTTTTTACCGTGCAGTCTACATACAGTAAGTTGTTTATATCTTACCAACAAAAAAACACCTTGCAACCATTTTTTTTAGAAACTAAGTCTAACGCTTAGGTAGCGCGCTAATTTCATTGTACAAACAAAAGGAGCATAGTGAGAAAGAGAAAGAAAGCGGTGGGGGGCGGGGGAAAAAAAGAAACCGACAATGGCAGATACACATTCTCACCTATACTTAATCATCCCTCTTTTCGGCACTTCGATCAATTCTCTAGAAGTCATTTTTTTTATTTGAAGAGTATACTTTGACTTTTTTCATGCCGTGTATATATATATATATATATATATATATATATATATATATATATATATATATATATATATATATATATATATATGTATATATATATATATATAGGGTATGTCAAATATTCTATTAGCCAGGCTCTATGTGAACTATTGTAGAATTCCTGATAATGAACTTTGACTCCATATATACACATATATATATATATACATATATACATATAAATATATAGATGTATATATATATACATACATATATGTATATATATATATATATATATATATATATATATATATATATATATATATATATATATATACACACCCATATATATTCATGTAGTACTGTAGTGTTTAACAAACATGAAGCCATTCTATTGCTGTATGTTAATCCTTCCATCACACTGCAGCCTAGACTCCATGCTGATATCTCTCGCCCTATCAACAGCCTAGAAATATACAACGTTTCATCCCGGCTAAGATGGGTACACGGCCAAGATTTTTTCAAAGGAAATCCCCCTGTTGTTGTCGCTTGTACATCTTATTGATCTTTAACCGCGGAATTTGTTCCAGACTTTACCGCCCAGAAAAATCTGGCAAAACCGCAGGTTTAAATATTGACGCGCATTTTTGTGTGCGTTTTTTGTGTTTTTGCTTGCATGGGTGGGCACATCTTAGTCGGAACAGCGTTTAATTTTGATCGTTGTAGATATGACAGAAAGAAAAACATGTTTTGCTAACTGTGTTGGGCGAATAACCATAACGTTAAAAATAATATAAAGCTATACATTTTAAAGTTGTATAGTACAGCCAACAGAATGCACATTTTAGTGAGATTGACAATTATATATATATATATATATATATATATATATATATATATATATATATATATATATATATATATATACCTTTAACAGTCATTCTTCAGGATTATTTAGGCAGGCCCATTTTTCTCTTATTCACTGGGTTTTTTGTTCAACGCTTGTCTCGCGATGTTTTTATCTTCTATATTCACCACAAGACCAGTTCACCCCTATTTGCGGGCTAGAGTATCCCTGTCTATGGACTGTCGCCTCTTGATTAATATTAGGAGGTCTTTGATAATTTTTTTCTGACAATGAATTATCCAATCATGTACTATTATACTCATAAAAATAATCAGCATCAGATACAATTTTTAACACTAATTTTTATTTTTGTTTTCGTTTGCTTTTTCTTTATATAAATCTCACATTGGGAGTGGGATTAGTCCAGGTTTCTTTTAACCTTTGGGATATATAGGGGAGATTGGGGTGGGGTGGGGGGGGGAGAGATTTGTACTATTTGTTCAAGAGATTTATGAGTTGTCCAGGAGATGTATTTTACGTCCAAGTTTTTAGCGTCTACTTTTGGCTTTAATCCCGACACAGAATTCATCAGGTGCTGGCGGTATGGTTAATTTTAATTGTCATAATTAAATGTGTAATTATAATTACCGTTTAAAGTAGTTGTTTATCAATGGGTAACTATAATTTTGGAACCAGTAAGTGTTAATAAGCAAGGGTAAAAATCGTCTTAACAACTTTATGTAAGAGATCCTTGGATATAAGTTGTGTAGAGCAATTTGTAGCGAGGTTTAATAAGGAAAGAATGATTAATGGAATAAATTGTTTTCAGCTATCTGCTATACTCTTATTGTTTTAAGACGCAGTGTGAATTGATTCGTTTAACTATACCAATAATCAACGAACCCAAACAATACATTCCCGGCCGCAAGCCCTATCAAATATAGCCCAAACAAGAGGGTCTTCGACAAAAAGACTTCCTCTTAAAGTCTTGTAACAACAGGACCGCGACCACACGGCTCCCGACAAAATTGCCCACTGCAAAAGGACCCGGTCACGTTATCTCCTCCTATGACGACTCGGCCACTGGACGGAATTAGATAGTATCAGTGGCCACAATAGCAACTGTACTGTGGGCCAAGAATGTGTATACAACTGGATTGGAAAATGCTCGTCTACAACCTATAATCGTCCCTATCAAATGATTGTACTGTTATCTATAATTGGGGCTCTGGAAAAAAAATCTTAACGCCATTATACAACAGACTGTATTGTGTCTTTATATGAGGGTATACCAGACACATCTTTATACATCAGACTGTACCGTTGTCTAGAATTGAGGCTCTTCCAAGCACATCTTTATACAACAGACTGTTTTGGTGTCTTGAAATGGGTCTCTAACAGACACATCTTTATACAACATACTGTACCGATGTCTGGAATTGAGGCTCTACCAAACATATCTTCCAATCTTTAAAACAACAACGGCCATTTATCAGATAAAGCCAGATTTACAAGCAGACCCCCCCCCCCCCCATGTTGTTGTAGCTTGTGTAGCTGTTAGTTGCCAAATTGCCGACAAATAATGTTAAACGGGGAACCCCGGCGTTGACGTGGCTGATGGATGGCGACAAGATGGGTACATAAAGGAGGGCGGCTTCACCTTCAGAGCAGTAGTCGACTTTCTGGGCTTTACTAGTCTGTCTTTACAGAGAGCATCAGAGATAGTGAAGCATTAAAGATATCACAATCTAAACACATATTCTACAGTTCATTAACTAGCGCAGTTAATTGATTTACTACATACTAAGCGACGAAAATATATGTTTCAGATTTCAAATTTTAATTCTAATTTTAAAGTTTTATTTTTGAGTTTTATTTTAGAATGAAACTGTGGAACACTTAAATTGTAAATACTAAGTTTCCGTTATTATATTTTCGGTATATTGTTTTATTATTATATTTTGGTAAAGAAAAATAAATAATTATTCCCAGTTGTATATCGCTTTACGTTGTAATTAAAAAACTGATTGCAATGCTTGTTTTTCTTCTCAGAGAAACGAAACAAAAGACGCTGAGAAGGGGAGTGAACTAGCGATGCTGCACCGCCAACAATGAGTTGCCATCAAAGTGCGGCCACTCTCAGTGATCCAGCATCTTTTTAAAACAAGCAACTTTTTCTTCCGAGTGCGTTGTGTTCTATTCGTTACAGGCTGGGATTTTCAAGGATTCGATAAATAGAATTAGCCAACATATAACCTACTAATATCGATCTATTACTACAATGTGAAAGAAAACTAATAGTATTACCGTGGAAACAACTTTTCATCCATAAGTTATCACAAGTTTATCTGTGATGTTTATGTTTAAAATATCGAACTTGGCTAAGTTCTAATGTGAATTCTTTATTCAAGACGTAAGACTACGTTATAGTGAAGTTGATACAAGTTAATTACGCTAAAAACAATTTAAGTAGTCCTTTACCAAAACAAATTTATTCTATATTTTTTCTCGTGAATCATTAATATTTTTAAAAATAAAATGGTTCATTGAATTATGAAGTAACTTAAACAATGAAGCTAGTCCTGTACATTTATTAACTATTTCGATACGCAGACTTATTTCGAATTTTGTTTAAAAAAACAACTGAAGTCTAAAATATTAAGATTTAATCAGTTAAACTTTAAGTTCATGTTCAAACGCTTTAATGATATTTCCTAAGCATTACGTCACTTCCGGAGTATTTACAAGCGATTCCATGCCCGGACACAAGACTGACCTCACTCTCTGCCGGACAGATCGGAGTGCCGGACCCGATCTGCCGGACCGACCACGTCACGACACCGCGGGTGACGCACCATGAGCCGTTCATCTTTCGGATTCCGAAGGTCGTTTAACGCAGGCCGGAAGTTATCTCGGGAGAACCGGAAAGACATTAATTCGCAGCAACAAGGGCAGGCCCGGAGCGAGCATAATGATATGCACGAGAAACGCCAGAGAAGTCGTCATGACAACAGTGACGCTGACAAGGCTACCAGGAGTATTTTTGGGGACGTCCCACTCACAGGTAACGCGTTATTTATACGATAAGAAAACAGGCCAAGTCGTGTTAGTAATGTTTATCTCATTAACAGCACTTATGAAGGTTTGCGTGGAGACTTGATATCTGGAAGAAAATACTGTTATCGTATTATCAGCCATATTTACATTGCTGTATATTCAGTTCATACTCAGACGCAGAGTTTCTGAAAGTCATCTTTCCACAGGAAAACGTCTCCCCGACTCCCCGACTCCCCCCCCCCCCCAAAAGAAGAAGAAAGAAAAATATACTTTACAAAATATTACAAAATAAAACCAGTATCCGCCCTCCCCCTCTCCCCCCCCCCCCCTCAGAAATTTTAAGTGCCCCATCGAAGTTTCAAATGCCCCCACCCCGTGTTTATTTACCATTTATTGATACTGGTACAGTTGATCAATGGCGTAGTTTTTTTTTTTTTTTGGTTCTTAACCCCTTATTGCACTGGTGTAGCTATAGGTAAATTGGTAAGGTGTTTAAGACTTGAATCTTCCCCTTATGTAGAGAGGGCTGGTATAACTACGACTCTGAAGATAAGGATGAAACTACTACTAATATGTAGAGAGGGCTGGTATAACTACGACTCTGAAGATAAGGATGAAACTACTACTATTATGTAGAGAGGGCTGGTATAACTACGACTCTGAAGATAAGGATGAAACTACTACTATTATGTAGAGAGGGCTGGTATAACTACGACTCTGAAGATAAGGATGAAACTACTACTATTATGTAGAGAGGGCTGGTATAACTACGACGCTGAAGATAAGGATGAGACTACTACTATTATGTAGAGAGGACTGGTATAACTACGACTCTGAAGATAAGGATGAAACTACTACTATTATGTAGAGAGGGCTGGTATAACTACGACTCTGAAGATAAGGATGAGACTACTACTATTATGTAGAGAGGACTGGCATAACTACGGCTCTGAAGATACGGATGAGACTACTACTATTATGTAGAGAGGGATGGTATAACTACGACTCTGAAGATAAGGATGAAACTACTACTATTATGTAGAGAGGGCTGGTATAACTACGACTCTGAAGATAAGGATGAGACTACTACTATTATGTAGAGAGGACTGGCATAACTACGACTCTGAAGATACGGATGAGACTACTACTATTATGTAGAGAGGGCTGGTATAACTACGACTCTGAAGATAAGGATGAAACTACTACTATTATGTAGAGAGGGCTGGCATAACTACGGCTCTGAAGATAAGGATGAAACTACTACTATTATGTAGAGAGGACTGGCATAACTACGACTCTGAAGATACGGATGAAACTACTACTATTATGTAGAGAGGACTGGCATAACTACGACTCTGAAGATAAGGATGAGACTACTACTATTATGTAGAGAGGACTGGTATAACTACGACTCTGAAGATAAGGATGAGACTACTACTATTATGTAGAGATGGCTGGTATAACTAAGACTCTGAAGATAAGGATGAGACTACTACTATTATGTAGAGAGGACTGGTATAACTACGACTCTGAAGATAAGGATGAGACTACTACTATTATGTAGAGAGGGCTGGCATAACTACGACTCTGAAGATAAGGATGAGACTACTACTATTATGTAGAGAGGGCTGGTATAACTACGACTCTGAAGATAAGGATGAGACTACTACTATTATGTAGAGAGGACTGGTATAACTACGACTCTGAAGATAAGGATGAGACTACTACTATTATGTAGAGATGGCTGGTATAACTACGACTCTGAAGATAAGGATGAGACTACTACTATTATGTAGAGAGGACTGGCATAACTACGACTCTGAAGATAAGGATGAGACTACTACTATTATGTAGAGAGGGCTGGTATAACTACGACTCTGAAGATAAGGATGAGACTACTACTATTATGTAGAGAGGACTGGCATAACTACGACTCTGAAGATAAGGATGAGACTACTACTATTATGTAGAGAGGGCTGGTATAACTACGACTCTGAAGATAAGGATGAGACTACTACTATTATGTAGAGAGGACTGGCATAACTACGACTCTGAAGATAAGGATGAAACTACTACTATTATGTAGAGAGGACTGGTATAACTACGACTCTGAAGATAAGGATGAGACTACTACTATTATGTAGAGAGGGCTGGCATAACTACGACTCTGAAGATAAGGATGAGACTACTACTATTATGTAGAGAGGGCTGGCATAACTACGACTCTGAAGATAAGGATGAGACTACTACTATTATGTAGAGAGGGCTGGCATAACTACGACTCTGAAGATAAGGATGAGACTACTACTATTATGTAGAGAGGACTGGTATAACTACGACTCTGAAGATAAGGATGAGACTACTACTATTATGTAGAGAGGGCTGGCATAACTACGACTCTGAAGATAAGGATGAGACTACGACTCAAATAACCCCAGTTACACGTGGCATACTTTTAGAAAGAGTAGTCGAACAGAAAAATTAATTAGAGAAACACCTATAATTACATATAATGACAAGCGCAGTTAGCCAACACTTGAAGTTAATTACCGAGAATCTAATGACGTAGGAGATCACCACGAGATTATGTGGCAAGCGCTCACCTAAAGCTTTTGTTTTTATCGTGCACTGTTTTTAGGATGGGGGGGGTATGAGTAGTGTTAAGGCGAGGCACTATTGAGAGTTTGACGAGTATTTATTAGGCTTTGTGTATTTTTACACGTTCCCATGATCCAGCTGAATGTTCCCTACATCAATATGTTTATATCGATTGTTCCCTACATCATCGTGTTTATATAAAATGTTCCCTATATCATCGTGTTTATATCAAATTTTCCTACATCATCACGTTTATATAAAATGTTCTCTATATCATGTTTATATCGAATGTTCCCTATATAATCATGTTATCGACTGTTCCCTACATCGACATTTAAATGTCGAATGTTTTCTATATATCGCCATAGTAATTACGAATGTTCCCGATGTGATGTTTTTGTTGAATATTCCCTACATCATGTTTAAGTCCAAACATCGCTATCATCTTCTTTCCCCATTCCTAAAAAGACACATGGAACTGAAAATGCGCAAAAAACTGCGCAACGGAAAAAAGCGCAATCAGAAAAAGCACTTTTTTCTGTTTGCGCTTTTTTTCTGTGTGCGCTTTTTTCCGTTGCGTAATTTTTTTGCGTTTTTTTCCGTTGCGCATCTTTCTGGTCACCAAATCATCATGTTTATATATAATGTTCACTACATATTTATAGTAAATGTTCCCTATATATTTATATTGAATTTTCCCCACATCAGACACAGAACGCAGGTACTTGTGGGCCGCACAGAGCGGGAACCTGCCGGCCCTGGAGATGTTGGTTGAGGAGTCGGGCACGTTCAACCTCAGCTGCAGGTAACACGTGACTCTTTGCTCTCTAGCTCGCTCTCCCGCTCTCTGTCCCCCCACCTCTCTCTCTCTTTCTCTCTCCCCACCTCTCTCCCGCTCTGTCTCCCCCACCTTTCTCTTTCCCCCACCTCTCTCTCTTTCTCTGTCTCCCTCACCTCTCTCTCTTTCCCTCTCCCCACCTCTCTCCCGCTCTGTCTCCCCCACCTCTCTCTTTCCCCCACCTCTCTCTCTTTCTCTGTCTCCCTCACCTCTCTCTCTTTCCCTCTCCCCACCTCTCTCCCGCTCTGTCTCCCCCACCTCTCTCTTTCCCCCACCTCTCTCTCTCTTTCTCTGTCTTCCCAACCTCTCTTTTTCTCCCCCTTTCCCCCTTTTCTTCTCTGTCAGTTTCCACACTCTTTCTCTCCCCTCCCCTTTCTTTCCTACTAGATCTATCTCTCCATCTCTCCATTGCCTCCTCTCACACTCCATTTCCTTCTTCCCTCATTATCTGTCTGTATAGATTTAAAAATGTAGAGATATATCTATACATAAAAGTATCGTCCATCAATAGACCCAAATATCGTCCATAACGACCAAGCTATCGTCTATCTATAGACCAAACTGTTTACATCTATAGACCAAACTGTTTACATCTATAGACCAAACTGTTTACATCTATAGACCAACTATAATCTATTTTTATAGCAAACAATGGAAATCTATCGTCTATCTATAGACCGAACTATCGTCCATCTATACTATAGCCTAAACTGTAACCTATTTGTAGACTAAACTATTGAAAACTATCGTCTATCTATAGCTTAAACTGTAACCTATTTGTAGTCTAAACCAGGGGTCTCCAAACTACGGCCCGCGGGCCGGATGCGGCCCGCGAGGTCCTCTCATCCGGCCCGCGGAGATCTTTTTGTCCACGGAAAAAAACGTTTGTTGGAGTAGGCTGAGGAACTTGCTCAGAAAGTCACGACATGCCTGGAAGAAACTGGCCCTCGAACTGAAATTTGATAGTTAATGCGGCCCTCGGACTGAAAAGTTTGGAGACCCCTGGTCTAAACTATTGAAAACTATCGTCTATCTATAGCCTAAACTATAACCTATTTGTAGACTAAACTATTGAAAACTATCGTCTATCTATAGCCTAAACTATAACCTATTTGTAGACTAAACTATTGAAAACTATCGTCTATCTATAGCCTAAACTATAACCTATTTGTAGACTAAACTATTGAAAACTATCGTCTATCTATAGCCTAAACTATAACCTATTTGTAGACTAAACTATTGAAAACTATCGTCTATCTATAGCCTAAACTATAACCTATTTGTAGACTAAACTATTGAAAACTATCGTCTATCTATAGCCTAAACTATAACCTATTTGTAGACTAAACTATTGAAAACTATCGTCTATCTATAGCCTAAATTATAACCTATTTGTAGACTAAACGATCGAAAACTATGGTCTATCTATAGCCTAAACTATAACCTATTTGTAAACCTAACAACTGAAAACTATCGTATAATTATAGCCTAAACTATAACCTATTTGTAGACTAAACTATCGAAAACTATCATCTATCTATAGCCTAAACTACAACCTATTTGTAGACTAAACTATTAAATACTATCGACTATCTATCTCTGACTGTCTGAAGATCATCACGTGGTTACCATCACAACCAAGTTAAACCGCTGACACAGGTCTCGGCACGCAGGTTAGGGTTAATGAAATGTTAATCGTGTTTTGAACGAACTAGCCCAGGGCGCTAAACCAATAAATAGACTGCTCGGCTGTTTTCATCAAGTTAATGAGGCCTTGGTTTGTTGATAAACACGGCGGTGGTGTTTTTTTAGCCAACCTATTGTGGTCTGTTTGGCTGTAAGTAATTGATGGACGAAAGAAGAGATTAGAGACATAAAGGGACGCTTGTAACTTAGATATAATTAGATATAACAAATATAAAAAGTTAAAGTTTATTTCAGGATCCGGTTATTTAGGGTTAAGGTATGTATTTAGAAACAGGTATAGGGCTAGTTATAAGTGTAGATTTATGTATTGATTTATGCAGTGGCGTCACTTTGTCGGGTGTCGGGTGTCACCCTATCAGGTAACTGATGGTGTCCTACACTTTTCCATTTGATGCTCCGTGTCACCCCCCCTACTTTTTTGTTATCTCTTTTTATATACTTTTGTTTATGGATAAAACATTGTTTTGGCGGTTAATTTCACGATTTTTCGTCGGGATGTCAAACATTAAATAGTGTCACGCTCCCCCCCCCACATCTGCCTGGTGACGCCACTGGATTTAGGGTTACGTTTATTTATGGTTAGGTTTAACGTATGTAAGATATTAATATTCATTTAGGTTTAGTTTCTACAGCAACATGATGCCTTGACTGTGTTTAGTTTTGCCAGCACATGAAACCACGGGACTTTGGACCTATATCCAGAGTTTCTTCCAGGCATCTCTTCGGGGAGGGGGGGGGGGGGGGCTCGAAGAAAGTCTACCGCCCCCCCCCCCCCCCCCAAACAAGATGGAATTTATATAGTAGACATATACTTTTACTAGTGTCCGCCCCCCCCCCCCCCCGGAAAGAGTAGACCGCCCCCCCCCCCCGAAAATATTAAGTGCCCCTCCACCCCCCCCCCCCCCGAGAAAAAAGTCTGGAACATCACTGTCTATATCAATACGTTGTTTCAGTTAAACAAACTGTAGCTGGTTGCACCTATCAGTTTTTTTGTTGGAGATAATTAAGTGCTGAAGATCGTACATTAACTTCCTGTAACTTTGGTCTCGATTTTATCTTCTCTACAACCATCCGTCAACGTATGAGCTTGAGATATTTCAAGATTTACTTCAATTTAAAACCTTGACTTTAGATAAAGAGCTATTAGTTCGATTTGATATCTGCGCCTTTTGTGTGTGTGTGTGTGTGTATGTGTGTGTGCGTGTGTGTGGCGGGGGGGGGGGGAGGAGTTGTCTGGTGACCCCGCGTAAAATTACTAAGGTGCAGGCTGGTGCCGAGAAAAGGTATTTAAATCAAAACGATGTTTAATCAACTTCATAATTAATGAGGTCTAATTAGGTGTTACATGTTTTCATTAAAGAACCTTTTAGTTGTTAATGGCCTAGCGTACGATCCATCCAAATTAACCCGGCCGTGATTAACGGTGAACTCCCAAGGTAGAATTCTGCAGGCACGGCAGTCTAGTAGCACAAGTAGCGACCCCCCTCCCTCCCCAACATGACGTCAGTTATTTTTTTTCAAAAATAGGTGGCCATGTAACGATAAAAGAAGGGCGTGATCTGATAATTAGGAACCATAGGCGTCCCAAATACTTGATAATCTGGAACCATTGGCGACAAAATACTTGATAATCTGGAACCATAGGCGTCACAAATACTAGATCTAATAATCTTGAGCCATAGGCGTACCAAATACTTGATCTGATAATTAGCAGCTATTGGCGCCCCAAATACGTGTTTAGCAATCTTGAATAAAAACGACACCTACTGGTAATAATAAGATGGGCCACACAACGACTGTAACTTGATAACCTTGACCTTCACCAGGGACTACCTTGGCCGCACGGCCCTGCAGCTGGCTGTGCTGGGTGAGCACTACGACTGTATCCAGCTCCTGCTGGAGAAGTCGCGACTTGACGTCATCGAGGAGGGTCTGCTGCACGCAATCAAGACGGAGAACGTCAAGATCTGCGACATGTTCCTGGCACATCCGGTCTACTCAGACCAGAGGTCAAGGATGCAGGTCAGTGGCCGTATGTGTGGGGGTCAGTGGCCGTGTTTGAGGGTCAGTGGCCGTGTGTGGGGGTCAGTGGCCGTGTGTGAGGGTCAGTAGATATGTGTGTGTGGGTCAGTGGCCGTGTGTGTGGGGGGGTCAGTGGCCGTGTGTGGGGTCAGTGGCCGTGTGTGAGGGTCAGTGGGGGGGGGGGGGTCACTGGCCGTGTGTGTGGGTCATGGTCGTGTGTGGTGGGTCAGTGGCCGTGTGTGTGGGTCAGTGGCCGTGTATGAGTGTGTCAGTGGCCGTGTGTGAGGGTCAGTGGCCGTGTGTGAGGGTCAGTGGCCGTGTGTGAGGGTCAGTAGATATGTGTGTGTGCGTCAGTGGCTGTGTGAGTGTGGGTCAGTGGCCGTGTGTGTGGGTCAGTGGCTGTGTGGGGTAGTCATTGGCCATGTGTGATGGTCAGTGTGGGTTAGTGGCCGTGTGTATGGTGGTCAGTGTGTGTGTGTATAAGGTTCAGTGGCCGTGTGTGTGGTGGTCAGTAGCCGTGTGTGTGTGGGTCAGTGGCCGAGTGTGAGGGTCAATGGCCGTGTGTGAGTGTAGGGTCAGTGGCCGTGTGTGTGTGTGTGTGTGTGGACAGTGACCGTGTGTGTGTGTGGGGGGGGGTCAGTGGCCATGTGTGTTGTGGTCAGTGGCCGTGTGTGTGGGGGGGCAGTGGCCATGTGTGTGGGTCAGTGGCCGTGTGTGGGGGTCAGTGGCCGTATGGTTGTGGGGGGTCAGTGGCCGTGTGTGGGGGTCAGTGGCTGTGTGTGAGGATCAGTGGCCGTATGGTTGTGGGGGGGAGGGGTCAGTGTCCGTGTGTGGGGGTCAGTGAACGTGTGGGACGGTCAATAGATATATAGGTGTTGGTCAGTAAACATGTGCGTTGGTCAGTAGATGCTTTGGTCAGTAAATGTTTTGGTCAGTAGATGCTTTGGTCAGTAAATGTTTTGGTCAGTAGATGTAAGTGTTGGTTAGTAAAGATGTGCATTGTTCAGTACGGAAGTGTGCTTTTGCTAGTCGGTAGGTATGTGCGCTGGTACTAGATAGCCATGTTTTTTTTTGTCTCTAGTGAAGTCAATAGGCATGTTTGTTCGTTCAGTAGTGAGGTGTGCGAGTGTGTAAACATGAGTGTTGGTCAGCACTGACGTGTGTTGGTCCGAATATCGGGTTGGCAGTCAAGCATCCCACGTGTTGACCTGTACATTTGTTTTTAAAGTTGTTTGAGATGTTTGAAAACTATGTACACAGCTAGCTAATGTATTTTAACCATATCATAAACATATTGTTTTAATGCATAAACTCTCTAAATAACTTGAGCAATTACTTCGAAGGTAGCCATAAAATCCAAAACTTTTGAAATGCTACTATTTGTTTTTTTCTGTTATTGCGAATCAGACTTTTATAGCCACTTTGATTCGCTGCTTCGTTTTCGATTAACCATACCCACATATTCATACTACTAGTATCAAACTCTATCCGACCCCTAAACTAACTTAAACCCATCCATATACCTACTCAAAAAAATCTACCGTTAATCCTACCTGCTCCCGAAGCCTATTCATAAGTTAAACTCTTGGTTTTACTCTACATATTCTCTTCCCAAATTACCTAAATTAAAACAAATTAAAACTATCATTAACGGTAACCCCAGCCAAACAAATATGTATGTATGTCTATATGTCCACTCGACCAATTTTCCCCAAATTATCTAGTGTAGAATTAACATAAACCCCAGCCAAACGAATATGTATGTATGTCTATATGTCCACTCGACCAAGCTTAAATTATCTAGGGTAGAACTAACATAAACCCCAGCCAAACGAATATGTATGTATGTCTATATGTCCACTCGACCAATTTTCCCCAAATTATCTAGTGTAGAACTAACATAAACCCCAGCCAAACGAATATGTATGTATGTCTATATGTCCACTCGACCAATTTTCCCCCTTTAACATCAGCTGGAATTCCAGCACGGCTTCTACGAGCAGGAGGACAGCAGTTCCAGCTTCGCGCCGGACATCACGCCCATCGTGCTGGCCGCCCAGTGCAACAACTTCGACATCGTCCACATGCTGATCCAGAAGGGCTTCACCATCCAGACCCCGCACAACTACTTCTGTCTGTGTACCGAGTGCTACAACCACAAGAACTTTGACAGGTACGTTAGGCCGGTGGTGATTGGGGAGGGGGGGGGGGTAGAACGTTATCAACCCGACCCCCGCAACAATATGAAGTGTCGATAAATTGTAGGTGGGATATATATATATATATTTATATATATATATATATATATATTTTATATATATATATATATATATATATATATATATATATATATATATATATATATATATATATATATATATATATATATATATATATATATATATATATATATTATATACGTGTACATGATTTTCTAGAGTTGTACACTCCAAGTCAAGGCTGAATGCCTACCGAGGTCTGGCCAGCACAGCCTACTTAGCCCTGTCATGTGACGATCCCATCTATGCAGCGTTTGAGCTGAGCCGGAGTCTACAGAAGCTGGCGGAGAGGGAGAAGGAACATAAGGTAAGGGGAACATAAGGTAGGGGGAACATAAGGTAGGGGGAACTAAGTGAACACGAGGTAGGGGGAACAAAGGGAACACAATGTAGGGGGAACAAAGGGAACACACGGTAAGGGAGAACATAAAGTAGGGGGAACACTAGGGGGACCATAAGTTAGGGGGAACATAAGGTAGGGGAACAAAGGGAACACAAGGTAGGGGGAACTAAGTGAACACGAGGTAGGGGGAACAAAGGGAACACAATGTAGGGGGAACAAAGGGAACACACGGTAAGGGAGAACATAAAGTAGGGGGAACACTAGGGGGACCATAAGTTAGGGGGAACATAAGGTAGGGGAACAAAGGGAACACAAGGTAGGGGGAACAAAGGGAACACAATGTAGGGGGAACAAAGGGAACACACGGTAAGGGAGAACATAAAGTAGGGGGAACACTAGGGGGACCATAAGTTAGGGGGAACATAAGGTAGGGGAACAAAGGGAACACAAGGTAGGGGGAACAAAGGGAACACAAGATAGGGGGAACAAAGGGAACACAAGGTAGGGGACAAAGGGAACCCCAGATAGAGGAAACAGAAAGAACACTAGAGAGAAAAGAGAGAACACCTGGTAAGGGGAACATAGGGCAAACAAGGAAGGTGTATGAAAGGAACACAAGGTTGGGGAACACAGGGAACACAAGGTAGTGACAATAGATCCACATAATCCACCACTTGGCACCTAATCCACCACTGCGAGTGGTACTAGTTCCACACAATCCACCAATGCAAGTGGTACTAAATCCACAAAATATGCCTCTGGTTATGCCTATAACTGAGTGGAAGGAATTTATCTAATGATCAGTTAACACCAAGTCTTAACGGAAGTATTTCAGGTGAATTAATTGTAACCTTAAGCAGTGTAAAGGTCCACAAGACATCGAATGAGGGGGTGGGGTGTGTGTGTGGGGGTGTTTTTAGTCTGGAGGCATAGGGTGGGGAACAATAGGACGGAGGCGCTACACTGACGTCAAGCGAATGTTAACTGTTGTTGGCAATGAGGAGAGATTTTTGTCTTCAACATGAAAACCATTCGTCGATTTAGTCTAGAAAAATGTCTCTAGTTGTTTTTAGTTTAGCCTAGGGGCCAGCTATAAAAGTTGTCACCCTTTTGAAACGATTTTTACCTCCCCGCTCCATCGTCACACTTCGTCACACTTCGTCACACTACGTCACACTTCGTCACACTTCGTCACACTACGTTAAACTTCGTCACACTTCGTCACACTTCGTCACACTTCGTTACGAGAAGACAGACGTCCAGTGTTTCTTCCAGACTTTTTTCTCCGCGGGGGCACTTGAAATTTTCGGGGGGGGGGGGCGGTAAACTTTCTTCGGGGGGGCGGACACTGTTAAAAGTATATATTTTCTATATAAATTATATAAATTTCATTTCGTTCGGGGGGGGGGGGGCGGTAAAAAAATTTCGGGGGGGCTTTGCCCCCCCCCCCCCCCCCCCCGAAGAGATGCCTGGAAGAAACTCTGCAGACGTCACACCTCAGCCTACAGCCCTTCTCGAAATCGTATTTTTCCCACGTTTTCTCTAACTTGCTTTCGCGTCTGTTTGTTTGGTTCTCCAATCAAATCTTGCGATCGAAATTTCGGGCACTTCCCAGTTAGCTAGCGCGCTAAAATTTTCAGGGAAGCTTTGTTTCCGATGACAGTAGAATATTCAATTGTTATTATTACTAAATTGATCCATGGAAACATTTTATTGATCATTTTTGACCCCTTATATATTTGTACAAAAAACGTGGTAAAAGGGGACATAACCCAGTAATTGTAATTTGATGAAAACAAGGTTCGTTACTCTCCCTCTTTTGGTTTACTGAGTAGTAGTCACGCGGTGTTTGTGTACAAACAACCGAACGTAACAACTGCTGGCCAGTATGGGGGAGACGATATGGTCGAGTGGTTGGGCACACGATTGCTAACCCACTCGACACGGGTTCAAGGCACGTGTTTTTTACGAGTTGTCTTCGTTTACCCAAAAAAAAGTGAATCCGAAAAGATAAAATCGATAGCAAGATTTTAATGCAAACAAACAGACAAAGACTAAAAAGTAGAAAATAATTATCATTAAAAAAGTTTTTAAAAATCCACGTTTTCTGATTGAACTAAAAAGTAGAAAATAAATACTACGAGCCGGCCCGCGGAATAACATACGCCGCTATTTACTTGTTTCTAATTTTCAATAATTCATAATTTGTGAATTCGACAGTACCAACGCTGACACTGAAAATATTTCTTTAAAATATTATAAGTAGCTCGTTAAGGACCATAACCCCCCCCCCCCTTCCTTCCCCCCCCCCCTACGTTTAAAATCGTTGGCTCTGCTTGTAAACATTTAGAGTGAACACAGCTCACTAAAACCATGTAGGGGTGGGGAGGTAGGGAGAACGTTTGCAGCTTGTTTTCTAACGGCTCGAAGAAGAGAATTATATATATAGATACATCACAATAATGCAAGCGATCACTCTACTATAAGCGATGAAAAACGTGGGGCGCCGTGATTTTCTTACAGTTTCTAATACTGTTGACTCTCTACAAGCTCCATAATAAAAGTCAATAGTATTATCTAATCAATAGTAATATAACTTTTACATCTTATATTAACAATGACCGATAAAAAAACTTTTACTTCGGCGCCCCACGTTTTTCATCGCTTATAGTAGAGTGATCGCTTGCATTATTGTGATGTATAGTATTTATTTTCTACTTTTTAGTTCAATCAGAAAACGTGGGTTTTTTAAAACTTTTTTAATGATAATTATTAATTTTAAACATCGATTTTCATTCTGAAATAATTACTGAGCTCAGTCATGGAGAATATTTTAATTTTATCTCAATTCACAAGTGTCATTTACAATACGAAAAAAACTGCTCAAATTCAGTTTCTACCATTATCTGCACAATTGCAAAAGTGTGTCGTCACACTTTCCGACCCCCAACTCTCCATTCTCTTATCACTTATCAAAAATCCCACCCCCCCCCCTCCCACTCCCTCTAGGAGTGTAAACGTCGTCTAGAACATTTCATCAGTTCAGTAGAACAATCCCTCATTTCTGTCTGGAACAATTCACAGTTCAGTAGAACAATTCCTGAGTTCTGTAGTACAATTCCTCAGTTCTGTCTATTAAATTTCCTCTGTTCTGTCTAGAACAATTCCTCAGTTCTGTCTATTAAATTTCCTCTGTTCTGTCTAGAACAATTCCTTAGTTCTGTCTATTAAATTTCCTCTGTTCTGTCTAGAACAATTCCTTAGTTCTGTCTATTAAATTTCCTCTGTTCTGTCTAGAACAATTCCTCAGTTCTGTCTATTGAATTTCCTCTGTTCTGTCTAGAACAATTCCTTAGTTCTGTCTATTAAATTTCCTCTGTTCTGTCTAGAACAATTCCTCAGTTCTGTCTATTAAATTTCCTCTGTTCTGTCTAGAACAATTCCTCAGTTCTGTCTATTAAAATATTAAATTTCCTCTGTTCTGTCTAGAACAATTCCTCAGTTCTGTCTATTAAATTTCCTCTGTTCTGTCTAGAACAATTCCTCAGTTCTGTCTATTAAATTTCCTCTGTTCTGTCTAGAACAATTCCTTAGTTCTGTAGAACAAACAATCAGCGGTGCCGTGTGCATGTTTCAGCTTGCCTCTGTACCTATCCAATTGATTAAACACAGACATTATATATCAAGCCAAACTGACAGAATCTTCTAGAACATCTAAGATGTCATATTTTTAATAGCCTATAAAGATTTCCTCATCCTCTGCACCACTGCGTGTGCATCAGAGTTCCAAAATTTGATAAAAAAACGAAACAAAATATAATTTACATTTGTAACAACAAATTTGTTTTAAGGAAAAAAAACCGAGTAGTTTTTAGACCTGGCGATTCATGATGGCCAGTGGCGTAGCCAGGAATTGGTCATGGGAGGGGTTAAAACATTTATATACACACACACACACACACACACATATATATATATATATATATATATATATATATATATATATGTATATATATATATATATATATAGGGGTGGGGGTCAATGGGGGGGGGGGTTCACCCAGACTCGAGTGTTCTGGTCGTCACTATGTCCACTCCACTCTCATCTGATGATAGTACAGGCGGTTGGACATGGTGATGACCACACAGTTCTATCTTATGCCTAGGTCACAATAACAAACAGTAATTTATCAACCGCAAGTTACGTTTTAGACACATTTATAAAATATTTGACAAAACAAGAGTAATCACTCTAAAATATCGGGAATTCGGCGCTTTAGATTTCCCTTAGCTGGTCGAGATCGATACCAAGAGAGTAAAAGGTCGAGTATCGATTACTATTTTCAGCGAATAAATAAACGGCAGTGATCTTGATAGACCCCATTACGTCTTTCAAAACCTGTGAAAAAATAATCGCACCTCGCCATTAAAACTTTGATGCTACTTACCAAGAAAATAACTTGATTATAATGGGGTAGACAATTTTAATCATGTTAGTTAATCGAATACAATCCTGTAGAACAAATCTGTGGAAAAGTCTGACCAAAGCATCGGAAAAAAAAAAAAAAAAAAAAATGTTAGTTAATCAGCCTTGTGGTTAATACACAAGAAAAGCCTTAAAAGTTTTGTTTCTTTAAATAATTATCTAAAGTCTTGGATTGTAGACTCGCTAGATTCCTTTAAAAGCTGATAGTGGTGGTAAAATAGGTAGAAGTAACGAAAAGAAAAAGAAAACCCGTATGTTAACTATCGAAATGGTATCACAGATTTGCCCATTACGTTTCCTCAGCTAGTTACATGGTGACATGTATCACCAGTTTTGTGGGGAAAAAAAGTAGATAAACAAATTTATGGTGACGCATAACGCATCACTGAACAAATATAAAGTCGCCATGGTGAAATAGAGTTCACCTGTTTGTTGTACGTGGCACGAGGGTCGGTTAAAAGAAACTGTCGGCCGTTTTTTAAGAAGTGAGTCTTTATATTTTTTGATTAGTAATCAAAGTGAGCTATCATGTTTTGTTTTTAAATCTAATTTTTTTATGAAGCATAATAAAAAGTATATTCCATTTCAACGAATCTCCTAAAGATTTTAAAGATTTTATTTTATTTATCTGATTTTTGTGTGGAAATTATTATTTTATTTTTGATTTTGTGTGTGTGTAAAATTAAGTTGACTAAAGGCTTTGAAAGTAGACATACACCATCTTCCTCCATCACGGCTAGTATGACGAGACACACCCTTGAAAGTACCAACATATCTACTCCCACCCCAATTTTTAATTGCCCCCCCCCCCCACCAAGTTCGATAACCGATTCCGTAAATCACTCACCACACCAGGGTCGAATTCCCAAAATTCCCTCCCCTCTCACCCCACGGGCCTAGCAATCATCGCACATCCCGCCCGGGGGGTGCCGTTCATATTGACACCTCATGCTTTGAGACGCTCCAGTGTAAATACCCCTCGTGTCTGGGTTCTGCAGGCCCGTCATAGACCGGTAGTGTGTTAATTTAGGTGAGCCCGGGGGACGGGGGGACGGGACTGAGTCTTGTTGGACTTGGCACCGGGTGCGACATGAGAGACTGACCACAGGACGGGCTGCTGTAAATATTACAGAGGATTAGTTTACATAGATTGGAGGGGGGATCTTGGTGGGGATATGGCTTTAATGCCTCAACATACAATTATTTTCTATTTTCTAAATCTTGAGGGAAATATGGTTTAACCATGTTGTAATACAACTATTTTCCATGGCGGGGGATATTATTTTGCAATTATTTTCCTATTTTAAAATTTTGCGGCGGATATTATTTTCTAAGTTATAAAGCAATTATTTTCCTATTTTCAAAATCTCAGAGAAAAAAAAAAGCGCTTTGTGTATTCAAACCGTTAGACGCAATAATCACAGTCTATAAAAACATATAATAGAGCGAACTACTTGCTGTTCGTTGAAAGTATCATTGCTTTTTTCATTGACTAATTGCTATTGTCATCTATTAGCTTCTTATGTTAATATTTTGATGTATTATTTACATAATTATGTTGATATTTTCGTTTCTTAGCTTCATATCATCATATTTGTTTTATCTATGAGCTACATATGTTGATATTTTCACGTGTTAGCTAGTTGACTTTTATATGTTGACATTTTGAGCTGCGGTTTACAGGCTGATATTTATTTCTTGTGACCCTAACCCCTGCACCAAATGAGGGATTGCAGTGTAATTATTGTTTTAGGCCGTCTATTCATGAGACCCGTTGTTTGTAATTGTTTTAGGCCGTCCATTCTAACCCATGCACCAGATGAGACACTGTATGGTTGTAATTGTTTTAGGCCGTCCATTCTAACCCCTGTATGGTTGTAATTGTTTTAGGCCGTCCATTCTAACCCCTGTGTGGTTGTAATTGTTTTAGGCCGTCCATTCTAACCCCTGTATGGTTGTAATTGTTTTAGGCCGTCCATTCTAACCCCTGTGTGGTTGTAATTGTTTTAGGCCGTCCATTCTAACCCATGCACCAGATGAGACTATGTATGGTTGTAATTGTTTTAGGCCGTCCATTCTAACCCATGCACCAGATGGCCGTCTATTCTAACCCATGTACCAGATGAGACCATGTATGGTTGTAATTGTTTTAGGCCGTCCATTCTAACCCCTGTGTGGTTGTAATTGTTTTAGGCCGTCCATTCTAACCCATGCACCAGATGGCCGTCCATTCTAACCCATGTACCAGATGAGACCATGTATGGTTGTAATTGTTTTAGGCCGTCCATTCTAACCCCTGTGTGGTTGTAATTGTTTTAGGCCGTCCATTCTAACCCATGTACCAGATGAGACCATGTATGGTTGTAATTGTTTTAGGCCGTCCATTCTAACCCCTGTATTGTTGTAATTGTTTTAGGCCGTCCATTCTAACCCCTGTGTGGTTGTAATTGTTTTAGGCCGTCCATTCTAACCCCTGTGTGGTTGTAATTGTTTTAGGCCGTCCATTCTAACCCCTGTGTGGTTGTAATTGTTTTAGGCCGTCCATTCTAACCCCTGTATGGTTGTAATTGTTTTAGGCCGTCCATTCTAACCCCTGTGTGGTTGTAATTGTTTTAGGCCGTCCATTCTAACCCATGCACCAGATGAGACCATGTATGGTTGTAATTGTTTTAGGCCGTCCATTCTAACCCATGCACCAGATGGCCGTCCATTCTAACCCATGTACCAGATGAGACCATGTATGGTTGTAATTGTTTTAGGCCGTCCATTCTAACCCCTGTATGGTTGTAATTGTTTTAGGCCGTCCATTCTAACCCCTGTGTGGTTGTAATTGTTTTAGGCCGTCCATTTTAACCCCTGTGTGGTTGTAATTGTTTTAGGCCGTCCATTCTAACCCCTGTGTGGTTGTAATTGTTTTAGGCCGTCCATTCTAACCCCTGTGTGGTTGTAATTGTTTTAGGCCGTCCATTCTAACCCCTGTGTGGTTGTAATTGTTTAAGGCCGTCCATTCTAACCCCTGTGTGGTTGTAATTGTTTTAGGCCGTCCATTCTAACCCCTGTATGGTTGTAATTGTTTTAGGCCGTCCATTCTAACCCCTGTGTGGTTGTAATTGTTTTAGGCCGTCCATTCTAACCCATGCACCAGATGAGACCATGTATGGTTGTAATTGTTTTAGGCCGTCCATTCTAACCACTGTATGGTTGTAATTGTTTTTGGCCGTCCATTCTAACCACTGTATGGTTGTAATTGTTTTAGGCCGTCCATTCTAACCCTTGCACCAGATGAGACCATGTATGGTTGTAATTGTTTTAGGCCGTCCATTCTAACCCATGCACCAGATGAGACCATGTATGGTTGTAATTGTTTTAGGCCGTCCATTCTAACCCATGCACCAGATGGCCGTCCATTCTAACCCATGCACCAGATGGCCGTCCATTCTAACCCATGCACCAGATGAGACCATTTATGGTTGTAATTGTTTTAGGCCGTCCATTCTAACCCCTGTGTGGTTGTAATTGTTTTAGGCCGTCCATTCTAACCCATGCACCAGATGAGACACTATATGGTTGTAATTGTTTTAGGCCTTCCATTCTAACCCATGTATGGTTGTAATTGTTTTAGGCCGTCCATTCTAACCCCTGTATGGTTGTAATTGTTTTTGGCCGTCCATTCTAACCCCTGCACCAGATGAGACCCTGTATGGTTGTAATTGTTTTAGGCCGTCCATTCTAACCCATGTATGGTTGTAATTGTTTTTGGCCGTCCAATCTAACCCATGTATGGTTGTAATTGTTTTAGGCCGTCCATTCTAACCCTTGCACCAGATGAGACACTATATGGTTGTAATTGTTTTTGGCCGTCCATTCTAACCCCTGTGTGGTTGTAATTGTTTTAGGCCGTCCATTCTAACCCTGTATGGTTGTAATTGTTTTCGGCCGTCCATTCTAACCCATGCACCAGATGAGACACTGTACGGTTGTAATTGTTTTAGGCCGTCCATTCTAACCCATGCACCAGATGAGACACTGTACGGTTGTAATTGTTTTTGGCCGTCCATTCTAACCACTGCACCAGATGAGACCATGTATGGTTGTAATTGTTTTTTGGCCGTCCATTCTAACCCTTGCACCAGATGAGACCATTTATGGTTGTAATTGTTTTAGGCCGTCCATTCTAACCACTGTATGGTTGTAATTGTTTTTGGCCGTCCATTCTAACCCATGTATGGTTGTAATTGTTTTTGGCCGTCCATTCTAACCCATGTGGTTGTAATTGTTTTAGGCCTTCCATTCTAACCCATGTATGGTTGTAATTGTTTTTGGCCGTCCAATCTAACCCATGTATGGTTGTAATTGTTTTAGGCCGTCCATTCTAACCCTTGCACCAGATGAGACACTTTATGGTTGTAATTGTTTTTGGCCGTCCATTCTAACCCCTGTGTGGTTGTAATTGTTTTAGGCCGTCCATTCTAAACCTTGCACCAGATGAGACACTATATGGTTGTAATTGTTTTTGGCCGTCCATTCTAACCCCTGCACCAGATGAGACCCTGTATGGTTGTAATTGTTTTTGGCCGTCCATTCTAACCCATGCACCAGATGAGACCATTTATGGTTGTAATTGTTTTAGGCCGTCCATTCTAACCCATGCACCAGATGAGACCATGTATGGTTGTAATTGTTTTTGGCCGTCCATTCTAACCCATGCACCAGATGAGACCATGTATGGTTGTAATTGTTTCAGGCCGTCTATTCTAACCCATGTATGGTTGTAATTGTTTTTGGCCGTCCATTCTAACCCATGCACCAGATGAGACCATGTATGGTTGTAATTGTTTCAGGCCGTCTATTCTAACCCATGTATGGTTGTAATTGTTTTTGGCCGTCCATTCTAACCCATGCACCAGATGAGACCATGTATGGTTGTAATTGTTTTTGGCCGTCTATCCTAACCCATGTACCAGATGAGACCATGTATGGTTGTAATTGTTTTAGGCCGTCCATTCTAACCCATGCACCAGATGAGACCATGTATGGTTGTAATTGTTTTAGGCCGTCCATTCCAACCACTGTATGGTTGTAATTGTTTTAGGCCGTCCATTCTAACCCATGCACCAGATGAGACCATGTATGGTTGTAATTGTTTTAGGCCGTCCATTCTAACCCATGCACCAGATGAGACCATGTATGGTTGTAATTGTTTTAGGCCGTCCATTCCAACCACTGTATGGTTGTAATTGTTTTTGGCCGTCCATTCTAACCCATGCACCAGATGAGACCATTTGTGGTTGTAATTGTTTTAGGCCGTCCATTCTAACCACTGTATGGTTGTAATTGTTTTTGGCCGTCCATTCTAACCCATGCACCAGATGAGACCATGTATGGTTGTAATTGTTTTAGGCCGTCCATTCTAACCCCTGCACCAGATGAGACCATTTATGGTTGTAATTGTTTTAGGCCGTCCATTCTAACCCATGAACCAGATGAGACCATGTATGGTTGTAATTGTTTTAGGCCGTCCATTCTAACCACTGTATGGTTGTAATTGTTTTTGGCCGTCCATTCTAACCCATGCACCAGATGAGACCATTTGTGGTTGTAATTGTTTTAGGCCGTCCATTCTAACCACTGTATGGTTGTAATTGTTTTTGGCCGTCCATTCTAACCCATGCACCAGATGAGACCATGTATGGTTGTAATTGTTTTAGGCCGTCCATTCTAACCCATGCACCAGATGAGACCATGTATGGTTGTAATTGTTTTAGGCCGTCCATTCTAACCCTTGCACCAGATGAGACACTATATGGTTGTAATTGTTTTTGGCCGTCCATTCTAACCCATGCACCAGATGAGACCATGTATGGTTGTAATTGTTTTAGGCCGTCCATTCTAACCCATGCACCAGATGAGACCATTTATGGTTGTAATTGTTTTAGGCCGTCCATTCTAACCCATGCACCAGATGAGACCATGTATGGTTGTAATTGTTTTAGGCCGTCCATTCTAACCCCTGCACCAGATGAGACCATGTGGTTGTAATTGTTTTAGGCCGTCCATTCTAACCCCTGCACCAGATGAGACCATTTATGGTTGTAATTGTTTTAGGCCGTCCATTCTAACCCCTGCACCAGATGAGACACTATATGGTTGTAATTGTTTTTGGCCGTCCATTCTAACCCATGCATCAGATGAGACCATGTATGGTTGTAATTGTTTTTGGCCGTCCATTCTAACCACTGTATGGTTGTAATTGTTTTAGGCCGTCCATTCTAACCCATGCACCAGATGAGACCATGTGGTTGTAATTGTTTTAGGCCGTCCATTATAACCCATGCACCAGATGAGACCATGTATGGTTGTAATTGTTTTTGGCCGTCCATTCTAACCCATGCACCAGATGAGACCATGTATGGTTGTAATTGTTTTAGGCCGTCCATTCTAACCCATGCACCAGATGAGACCATGTATGGTTGTAATTGTTTTTTGCCGTCCATTCTAACCCATGCACCAGATGAGACCATGTATGGTTGTAATTGTTTTAGGCCGTCCATTCTAACCCTTGCACCAGATGAGACACTATATGGTTGTAATTGTTTTAGGCCGTCCATTCTAACCCCTGTATGGTTGTAATTGTTTTTGGCCGTCCATTCTAACCCATGCACCAGATGAGACCATATATGGTTGTAATTGTTTAAGGCCGTCCATTCTAACCCCTGTATGGTTGTAATTGTTTTTGGCCGTCCATTCTAACCCATGCACCAGATGAGACCATGTATGGTTGTAATTGTTTTTGGCCGTCCATTCTAACCCATGTACCAGATGAGACCCTGTATGGTTGTAATTGTTTTTGGCCGTCCATTCTAACCCATGCACCAGTTGAGACCCTGTATGGTTGTAATTGTTTTTGGCCGTCCATTCTAACCCTTGCACCAGATGAGACCATTTATGGTTGTAATTGTTTTAGGCCGTCCATTCTAACCCATGCACCAGATGAGACCATGTATGGTTGTAATTGTTTTTGGCCGTCCATTCTAACCCGTGCACCAGATGAGACCCTGTATGGTTGTAATTGTTTTTGGCCGTCCATTCTAACCCATGCACCAGTTGAGACCCTGTATGGGTGTAATTGTTTTTGGCCGTCCATTCTAACCCTTGTACCAGATGAGACCATTTATGGTTGTAATTGTTTTAGGCCGTCTATTCTAACCACTGTATGGTTGTAATTGTTTTAGGCCGTCCATTCTAACCCTTGCACCAGATGAGACCATGTATGGTTGTAATTGTTTTTGGCCGTCCATTCTAACCCATGCACCAGATGAGACACTATATGGTTGTAATTGTTTTAGGCCGTCCATTCTAACCCCTGTATGGTTGTAATTGTTTTTGGCCGTCCATTCTAACCCATGCACCAGATGAGACACTATATGGTTGTAATTGTTTTAGGCCGTCCATTCTAACCCCTGTATGGTTGTAATTGTTTTTGGCCGTCCATTCTAACCCCTGCACCAGATGAGACCATGTATGGTTGTAATTGTTTTAGGCCGTCCATTCTAACCCCTGTATGGTTGTAATTGTTTTAGGCCGTCCATTCTAACCCATGCACCAGATGAGACCATGTATGGTTGTAATTGTTTTAGGCCGTCCATTCTAACCCATGCACCAGATGAGACCATGTATGGTTGTAATTGTTTTTGGCCGTCCATTCTAACCCATGTACCAGATGAGACCATGTATGGTTGTAATTGTTTTTGGCCGTCCATTCTAACCCATGTACCAGATGAGACCATGTATGGTTGTAATTGTTTTTGGCCGTCTATCCTAACCCATGCACCAGATGAGACCATGTATGGTTGTAATTGTTTTTGGCCGTCTATCCTAACCCATGCACCAGATGAGACCATGTATGGTTGTAATTGTTTTTGGCCGTCCATTCTAACCCATGCACCAGATGAGACACTGTACGGTTGTAATTGTTTTAGGCCGTCCATTCTAACCCCTGTGTGGTTGTAATTGTTTTAGGCCGTCCATTCTAACCCTTGCACCAGATGAGACCATGTATGGTTGTAATTGTTTTAGGCCGTCCATTCTAACCCATGTACCAGATGAGACCATGTATGGTTGTAATTGTTTTTGGCCGTCCATTCTAACCCATGTACCAGATGAGACCATGTATGGTTGTAATTGTTTTAGGCCGTCCATTCTAACCCATGCACCAGATGAGACCATTTGTGGTTGTAATTGTTTTAGGCCGTCCATTCTAACCACTATATGGTTGTAATTGTTTTTGGCCGTCCATTCTAACCCTTGCACCAGATGAGACCATTTATGGTTGTAATTGTTTTAGGCCGTCCATTCTAACCCATGCACCAGATGAGACACTATATGGTTGTAATTGTTTTAGGCCGTCCATTCTAACCCTTGCACCAGTTGAGACCCTGTATGGTTGTAATTGTTTTTGGCCGTCCATTCTAACCCTTGCACCAGATGAGACCATTTATGGTTGTAATTGTTTTAGGCCGTCCATTCTAACCCATGCACCAGATGAGACCATGTATGGTTGTAATTGTTTTTGGCCGTCCATTCTAACCCATGTACCAGATGAGACCATGTATGGTTGTAATTGTTTTTGGCCGTCTATTCTAACCCATGCACCAGATGAGACCATGTATGGTTGTAATTGTTTTAGGCCGTCCATTCTAACCCATGCACCAGTTGAGACCCTGTATGGTTGTAATTGTTTTTGGCCGTCTATTCTAACCCATGCACCAGATGAGACCATGTATGGTTGTAATTGTTTTTGGCCGTCCATTCTAACCCATGCACCAGATGAGACACTGTACGGTTGTAATTGTTTTAGGCCGTCCATTCTAACCCCTGTGTGGTTGTAATTGTTTTAGGCCGTCCATTCTAACCCCTGCACCAGATGAGACCCTGTATGGTTGTAATTGTTTTAGGCCGTCCATTCTAACCCCTGTATGGTTGTAATTGTTTTAGGCCGTCCATTCTAACCCATGCACCAGATGAGACCATTTGTGGTTGTAATTGTTTTAGGCCGTCTATTTCTGGTCCTATCTGACGTAGAGCCCAACAGTGAAGGACACTCAGGGGCTGATGGGATTGGAATTCGATGGCCACAGCCGAACACCAGGGCGGCAGAAAGGTCCAGTCAATAGTTCAAGGGGTCTGGTCAAGTTGATGCAGACCATTTGCTGATGGTGGCGGTTTTATAGTCATTGAAAGATGGGCAGATTTAGGGGTTTTTGTGTGTGTCTGTTCTCTTAAGTATTTGTTTTTAAAATAAAGATGGTGTTAGTCTTTTTTAGTAGGAGATATTGGGTTAGAACATACTGCGTATTTTAAACTAGGCATATCAATATAGTTATACTGTCAGTTTTTTAATGTGTATATTCATTGGTGGTACTATGGATTTTGAATTTGTATAGTGTCGAGCTTGGAACTGTCGATTTTTATCCGGGTGTAGCAGCATTCAACGAATAGAACAGTCCACACTGCTATACCATTGGTTATCTAGTTTTACTCCTGTGTAACAAAATGAAAGATACCTTAACCCGTGAATGTCATATTGACTGCTATAACTTCACACTTAGTTTACTTTTTGCCACCGTCAGCAGTTTTCTTCTGATAGGCCATTGCATGATTTCCCCTCTAAAATAGAGGCGCAGGGCCTGTGCTGTGGGTTGAGAAGAGCCAGAGGTTGTCCATGTATCACATCACCTCAGAGGCGTAGCGACCCTTCCCGGCGCCCGGGGACAAACTTTTCGATTCGCACACCCCTCGAGATTTCGATTTGCACCCCCCCCCTCAAACTTTCGATTTGCACCCCCCCCCCCCTCGAGATTTTCATTTGCAACCCCCCTCAACCTTTCAATTTATTTTTCCAACCCATTTTGGCGCCCCCTAAACTCGGCGCCCGGGGACATATGTCCCCCCCCCCCCGCCCCCCCTCGCTACGCTACTGCATCACCTCCTATCACACAGCTGATGGACCCAAAGAAGGGGCATTAGCTATACAACATCGCATGGAATATATATATATATATATATATATATATATATATATATATATATATATATATATATATATATATACGCACACTCACACATTCACACATACACACTCTCTCTCTCTCTCTCACACACTCACACTCACACACATACACCCACACCCACACCCACACTCACACACACACACACACAATGACCCTATTTCCCACCTTACTGTCTTCCATCTATTATTTCTCTCCCTAGAGTGAGTACCGCGGCCTGAGTGATAAGTGTAAAAATTTTGCCGTTGACCTACTGGACCAGTGCCGGACTAACGAGGAGGTCATGTCGGCCCTACACGGGGGCACCAACACCCGGGACCTGTCCCGTATCAAGATGGCGATACGCTACGAGCAGAAGAAGGTCAGCCAGACATTCTCTACAGACTTAAATAACTCGTCATGATGTATCGTCCACCTTTTTAAACAATATTTCTCCCCCCACCATCCCAGAGAAAACGAGAATTTTAATCTTGTTAAGTAAATAGCCTGTAGTACATGAATACAAAACTTACAAGACTTTAAAATCTAAACATCTTTGAGAGAGTTCACTGCGTACAAAGAGATGTAACTCAGATTTTAGTTTTCTCGATAAAATTCGCCCGGCCTTTCAATCACGCTAGACATATACATTGACCGACTGGGGAAAATAAAGTTCGAAGATAGCAAAAAGATAGCAAAAAGAAAAGTAATTTAAAACCGAACTTGTAGCTAAGACAAAACAGTAAAGGATTTATATTTTTTTCAGAAAGGAGAGACTGAATTCATTTTTATATTCACTTTTATATTTAAAATTATAAATTCTCTAATCTAAGTTTACCAATAAAATTGATTGACCATAAATATTCAAATGTAGGTTTACTGTGAAAATGATTGACAAAAGAAAAGCTCTCCAATTAAAACCAACATGAGTTCTTACCACTGAGCAGATGGGGCTCGCTTGGATAGCAAACCGTCTTGGAGAGAAAACTCCAAAATCAAACAACCGCTACCTTGTATTTATAGTTTGTTCTTGGTTGGAAGCAAATCCAAAAAGAAAAGCAGGCTGAAATCGGATTCAACACATTGGCATGTAATTGCGTTTGAAGAAATCCCTTTCAACATAAGAATTAATAACGAAGAAGAAGAAGAAAAAATAATAAATACGCTTTGAAGTGATTGAGCAATTTTTCAACTATCTATATCTATCATGAAATAGTTTATTTATAATTTTCTAAATCAAAGTCCACCCATGAAACTAATTGACTAAAAATTCCTTAATTATCTCCAAATGAAACTATTGTCCAAAACCTCCTAAGTTAGTTCAGCCATGAAACTAATTAACCAAAGTTCCTCAATTAGTCCACCATGAAACTAATTAACCAAAATTCCCAAATTAATCCACCCATGAAACTCATTATCCAAAATCTCTATTAGTTCACCCATGAAACTAATTAACCAAAGTTCCCCAATTAGTACACCATGAAACTAATTAACCAAAATTCCCAAATTAATCCACCCATGAAGCTCATTATCCAACACTCAATTAGTCCACCCATGAAACTGATCCACCGACCAAGCCTAATGCAAGCCCCCCCCCCTCCCCTCCCCCCAGTTTATTGCCCATGCCAGCTGCCAAGAACACCTGGCCAGCATGTGGTACGCCGGCGCCTCGTGGTTCCAGCATCAGAACTTCCCCATCAAGCTCGTCATGGTGCCTTTAGGGATCATCTTCATCCCCGTCACTGCCATCGTCTACGTCTTTCTTCCTTACTCGAGGGTAAGGCTTTACTGTGACTTAGTTTGTTGAGTTATGTTTAAAATTATTACATTAGGTTGGACGTACCCACATAATAGATTCAATAAAGAGAAAAGCACTTTTATAGTTTAACCAATTACTGTATCTTACTCCTACATCTAGAATGTCCTTTTTCACATATTGGCTAGGTCGACAAGCTCCCTTCCTGATAAAATAAAATGTCTTAAAACTCATCCTTCAGATAATAGTCTTTTGTTTCAACACATCGGCAAGATCCTTAACTCAGCCTTCAGATAAAACAATCCTCTACGTCCACAGATCGGCAAGATCCTCAAGTCGCCGTTCATGAAGTTCATGAACTACATCTGCTCCTACACAGCGTTTCTGGTGCTGCTATTTTTAGGCACACAGCTGTCCTCATTCAAGAGCGTCCATTTGTTCAACGGTATAGAGGGAGTGGTCAACAGCCTCATTATGTTCTATGTGCTAGGTGAGTGGTCAATAGGCTCATTATGTTCTATGTGCTAGGTGAGTGGTCAACAGCCTCATTATGTTCTATGTGCTAGGTGAGTGGTCAATAGGCTCATTATGTTCTATGTGCTAGGTGAGTGGTCAACAGTCTCATTATGTTCTATGTGCTAGGTGAGTGGTCAATAGCCTCATTATGTTCTATGTGCTAGGTGAGTGGTCAATAGCCTCATTATGTTCTATGTGCTAGGTGAGTGGTCAACAGTCTCATTATGTTCTATGTGCTAGGTGAGTGGTCAACAGCCTCATTATGTTCTATGTGCTAGGTGAGTGGTCAACAGTCTCATTATGTTCTATGTGCTAGGTGAGTGGTCAACAGTCTCATTATGTTCTATGTGCTAGGTGAGTGGTCAACAGTCTCCTTATGTTCTATGTGCTAGGTGAGTGGTCAACAGTCTCATTATGTTCTATGTGCTAGGTGAGTGGTCAACAGTCTCATTATGTTCTATGTGCTAGGTGAGTGGTCAACAGTCTCCTTATGTTCTATGTGCTAGGTGAGTGGTCAACAGCCTCATTATGTTCTATGTGCTAGGTGAGTGGTCAACAGTCTCATTATGTTCTATGTGCTAGGTGAGTGGTCAACAGTCTCATTATGTTCTATGTGCTAGGTGAGTGGTCAATAGCCTCATTATGTTCTATGTGCTAGGTGAGTGGTCAATAGCCTCATTATGTTCTATGTGCTAGGTGAGTGGTCAATAGGCTCATTATGTTCTATGTGCTAGGTGAGTGGTCAACAGTCTCATTATGTTCTATGTGCTAGGTGAGTGGTCAACAGCCTCATTATGTTCTATGTGCTAGGTGAGTGGTCAACAGTCTCATTATGTTCTATGTGCTAGGTGAGTGGTCAACAGTCTCATTATGTTCTATGTGCTAGGTGAGTGGTCAACAGTCTCATTATGTTCTATGTGCTAGGTGAGTGGTCAACAGTCTCCTTATGTTCTATGTGCTAGGTGAGTGGTCAACAGCCTCATTATGTTCTATGTGCTAGGTGAGTGGTCAACAGTCTCATTATGTTCTATGTGCTAGGTGAGTGGTCAACAGTCTCATTATGTTCTATGTGCTAGGTGAGTGGTCAATAGCCTCATTATGTTCTATGTGCTAGGTGAGTGGTCAATAGCCTCATTATGTTCTATGTGCTAGGTGAGTGGTCAATAGGCTCATTATGTTCTATGTGCTAGGTGAGTGGTCAACAGTCTCATTATGTTCTATGTGCTAGGTGAGTGGTCAACAGCCTCATTATGTTCTATGTGCTAGGTGAGTGGTCAACAGTCTCATTATGTTCTATGTGCTAGGTGAGTGGTCAACAGTCTCATTATGTTCTATGTGCTAGGTGAGTGGTCAACAGTCTCATTATGTTCTATGTGCTAGGTGAGTGGTCAATAGGCTCATTATGTTCTATGTGCTAGGTGAGTGGTCAACAGTCTCATTATGTTCTATGTGCTAGGTGAGTGGTCAATAGGCTCATTATGTTCTATGTGCTAGGTGAGTGGTCAATAGGCTCATTATGTTCTATGTGCTAGGTGAGTGGTCAACAGTCTCATTATGTTCTATGTGCTAGGTGAGTGGTCAACAGTCTCATCATGTTCTATGTGCTAGGTGAGTGGTCAATAGCCTCATTATGTTCTATGTGCTAGGTGAGTGGTCAACAGTCTCATTATGTTCTATGTGCTAGGTGAGTGGTCAACAGTCTCATTATGTTCTATGTGCTAGGTGAGTGGTCAACAGTCTCATTATGTTCTATGTGCTAGGTGAGTGGTCAACAGTCTCATTATGTTCTATGTGCTAGGTGAGTGGTCAACAGCCTCATTATGTTCTATGTGCTAGGTGAGTGGTCAACAGCTAGTTGAGGCTGTCATTTTCTTATTTACAAATGTCAAACAGGCAGTTGTCAATTAATGACGATTATTCTTGAAAAGCATTTTAAGCAGCAAAACCAGGTGCTAAAGTAACCAGGTGCTAAAGTAACTAGGTGCTAAAGTAACCAGGTACTAAACTAACCAGGTGCTATACTAACCAGGTGGTAAACTAACCATGTGCTAAACTAATCAGGTGCTAAAGTAACCAGATGCTAAACTAACCAGGTGCTAAACTAACCAGGTGCTAAACTAACCAGGTGCTAATCTAACCATGTGCTAACCTCCACCACCAGGGATGTTCTGGGCCGAGTGCAAACAGCTGTGGGAGGAGGGCGTCAAGGGCTACTTCTCCCAGATGTGGAACTACATGGACATCACCATGTTAGCCCTCTACACCGCGGGCTACTCCACAGAGGGCGTCATCTACACCAAGACCAATGGATTATACATGGATAACCACCTTATCCACAGCAAAGGTAGGCCCTACAGCTTTTTAACTCGTCGGATAATAAAAAGCTTCATAAGTAAATAAAATCTGAAGATGAAAGGGTTATGTGTGTTTGTCAAAGGGGGGTGGGGGAATATGTTCTTCTACCCACTTTATAAGAACGTGCACCAGTGGCGGAACTAGAAAAAATGGGCCACCCCGCAAAAAATTTTTTTGGGCCCCCCCCCCATATATATATATATATATATATATATATATATATATATATATATATATATATATATATATATATATATATATATATATATATATATATATATATATATATATATGTATATATATATGTTTATATATATATATATATATATATATATATATATATATATATATATATATATATATATACACATATATATACAAACACAATACGAACATAGGATACTCCTTTCTGGCTGATCGGGTTTTCAAAAAAAAATCAATTTAATCTAATCACACCAACATGTGTTGTGTATGAGTGCATTGGTCTGTTTTGAAAATGTCTGTTTTCATTTATGTTTAATACTTCTAATAATTAAGTCGGTCAAAAGTATATAAACCATGAAGCTTTGTATAAGTAATGGTGTCTCGTGTTATGTTTATTTTTATGTTTTTTTTGTATTTATATTATTAATTTAACTACGTTTCACTTCTATACTATACCATTCTTTAGTACATATTTTTTAAAAATAATAATTAAGACCAGTAATTGCTGTTTAATTTGATTATTACAAATCTATTAAAAAGAGCTTTTGAGCAACCCTTTTTGACTATTTGAAAAAGGGAAATAATTTATGGAAGTGGTTTGAGCGTTTGCCTATCTTTCACACTACAGCTAATGTGTATATATTTTTTTTACATTTTTTTTTTACGCAACAGCATGTCTTAGCTACTATATAACATCACTATTGTATTAGATCTGTTATCTGTTTGTTATTTACAAAACCACTATCAAGGTGCCAGTGACGAAACTAATATATATATATACATATATATATATATATATATATATATATATATATATATATATATATATATATATATATATATATATATATATATAAAATTCGTGTATTTATTTGAGACTTTTGCCTTGTTTTATAGAACAGTGGTTATTAAACGTAAACAATTTCGGCACTTTATTTCTTGGATATTAGTTGTTGAAGCGTTAGCTTGTCTACACTACCACCGATACGAGCCAGCTTAGTTGTTGAGGCGCTATATATTCGCTTCTTGTAAGGCTAAGAGCGGGAGTGGAGGTCTGAGAAAGGAACTTAAAAGGGACAACAAAGCACCGATGTGCTTTTATCCATCAGTACCAAATTTGGGATGGTCTCAAAATGCCGTCTTAATATCTAGCGGCCTCTCGCGCAATTGATGTTTTTTCAAAAGAATTCAGCCGACAACAGCGTGTGTTTGATTGTAGGAACGAGAATATACAAGAGCGTGGGATGGTGTCTATAGAATAAAGATACTCCAACCGCAGCTACAGTATTCTTTTTTTCAAAACAACCATCAGGTCAAAAATGCAAGAAAATTAATTTTAACTATAAAAAAATGATTAGGGGCGGCTGTGGGCCCCCTAAACGGCGTGGGCCCCCCCCCCCCGCATTGCGGGGTCTGGCGGCACTGTAGTTCCGCCCCTGACGTGCACTGCTCCCCACTCCTGACGAAATAGAGAAAAAAAAAATATAAAACATTCTTTAACCGTTCCTTTTTTTTTTTAAATTTTACGGTCTAGGGGAGACAACTCATTAAATATTTTCACAGTTAAAAAAAAACAGTTTTTTTTGGCTGAACATTTTTTGAATGGTTTTTAATAAATTTGAACTGTCATGATAAGGGTTGATAAAAAAAATTGTAGTCTGTTTTCATTACATTTTTATTTATGCTTAAAACTGATAAAAAGAACGATTAAATAATTAAACAAAAAAGGCAAACTGTTTTTACTTTCTCGAATACAGAGTATAGAGGATGTATTGTAATCGTGCACTAAAACCAAATGAAAATGTAACATTTTTCATCGTTTTACACCTCAGTACTTCATCATATACGGAGTATAGGGGACTTATTTTAATCGGGGAAAAATAATAAATGCAGATTTATCAAAATTTCGGCGTTTTATGCGTAATCGAGTCGGAAAAACTGAGCGTTGCAATTCTGTCTGTGTGTGTGGACGTATGTCTGTAAACACAATAACTTTTTTTTTTTTTTTTTTTTGCCTCAGACATGTAATTTACAGCGTCAGTTGTGTGTTCGCTTTAGTATTAAAGTTTTCATCATCGGCTTGTGAGGACTGATACAGATTTACAATAGTAATATTTCTTTCTTACTTGTAGCCTACTTTCATTCATTTAAGATGGTTTACTTATACATAGATCTAATACAAATAACTTGAGTATCGTTACAGCTAGGTTGGTGAAATTTCATATACAAGTATTATATCAAATTTATAGTTATGTGGTTCTTCTTAAATATTAGTAAAGGTGTCCAATAAATAATAAAGTGAGTTGTTTTATTACATATGTAACGAAAATCATTTGTTTTCTACTTTTTAGTGCATTATTACATAAAAGCTTGTTATTAAAAAAAATTTTTACGAAATATAAAAAAAAATAATCTTTTTCTTTATATCATAAAGTCTTTTTCTATTTTCTTAAGACACGCAACAAGGGTATCGTTTTTTATTTGATGGTTTATCTTTATTGCATTACTGCAAAAAGGGAGAGAACTTTGTAAGTTCAGTCAGTGAAACTCATCAAAAGTCAGACAGGGTAGTGTCCCCTGTGACATGGCTCACAAACATTGTTTATTACCGTTCCTGGATCGTAGCAATTTAGTTTCTCCTCAGTTACCGGACCTGTGCTCTAAAGCAATCACACATTTAGTTTTCTTCTTATTTTGTTGTTGTTTGACTTCGTTTGTCTACCAGTTATTCGATTTTGTGAACGACTCTGTACTAACGAATTCTACTGTTTGACACAAACATTATTTGACGCTTGTTGTATTTTTCAATGTTTATACAAACGCTATGAATTGGTTGGCTATGGGTATTTAAAAAAAGTTCTTCATTACATTACAATATTTTCCTACATACATCCTGTGTTGATTGTATGATTGTATCCAATAGTCTGGTAAATGGCTATTGGTATTAAAATATAGCATCATTAAATTAAGCGTTCAATATTTTTCCACTGAAATCCTGTATTGACTATGTGATTATATTAAATATTCTGGTAAATATTACGTCTCGTGCAATCCATTATTTACAGTTGTACAAATACATTTATTGTTGTTGGAGTGTTGTATAAAGTTTACACAGCGTAGACCGTTAGGCTTTTAAAAACTAGTTCCAGGCTATCAAAGAAAAAATCGACCTAACCTGCACCACAGGTCTATCAACAGTGGGTCTCAAATATATGAGAGCTGGGTACAATGTTTCTTCGAGACCTTTTTTCTCTCCGGGGGTGGGCGGCACTTGAAATTCTATTTCATTCGGGGATGGTGGTGGGAAGGGTAGTCGTTTTTCGAAGGGGGGGGGGCGAAGGAGAGTGGGGGTGGGGGGCTGGGTACATGACCTTAAAGACAAATACACATTATAAGTTTAACATCTTTAAGAAAATGCAGCTAGCAATTAAAAAAAAAACTTATGAAAGAGCTTAAGGCTGTTAGCTTGATTGTAAATATTTTTAAATTTTTTATTCATTAAGATACTTGAGCGTCTCAGGCTGGATCGATTATCGATTACTGTGATCTCGATGTTAATTCATATTATATTCAAGGAAATTTAAAAAAAAAGAACTCTTTACTACAAAATATATATTAGAAAATATGTTTTTAAAATAGAAAATACAACCAGAGCCTTTGTTGACATCACATCTGTTGTTAAATCTGAAAGTGTGTGGCAATAGCAAGACATTAACACGACCACTCTTTATTAAACCAGCGACAAAATATGATCAATACTAGAGGGCTTGGCGAACTAAGGGAAACAACTCACCAGCTTACTCGGCATTTAGTGTCTCCCCTTATCAAGATACTGTCTTCTATATAACTGTTCATTCGTTTAAGATCATATCCATAGCTCTGGTTTGATTATAAATTGCATAATTAACAATCGATCGAAAATATTTCCGTAAATCAACATACAGCTCCGCATTTATCACGATATAACCACCTCCACACACACACTCCATTTCCAATATAAATTCTGGCCCTATTTTGCATTCTTTCTTTAAATACATAGAAGTAACAATGATATGTTTCGGTTACAAAAAACAAATTAAAACATGGCATAAAGTGGAAACTATAGACCATGTACTGTAACATTTTTAAAGTTTTATACAAAAAGTTATTCGATTTAAAAAGTTTTTTAAATTAAAATATCACAATAAAGAATTTCGTATAAAAATTTATAAAATTTTAAACAGTAATATTTGGTTTAACATTCAGCTGAATAATACATACTTATTCGCGCGAAATATTTGTTTGGTTCTTTTGTTTTTAACAATACATATTTTGGTTTATGTAAGCTCTGCTTGAATTAGCATGCAGATATGCGGTTGGATTTGATGCTCTTCGATTTTTTATCGTCGTTATCTTCTGCAATCTTATCGTTCACTTTGTTTTTATGTGATGCGACATCCATTAACTTCGTGCTCTCGTAAAACAACAGAAAGTTATTGACAAAAACAGGAACGGTAACTGCTATCAAAAGAACCCCACTCATCGCGCACATACTCCCGATTATCTTCCCTGGCCCTGTTTTCGGCACAACGTCACCGTAGCCGACGGTTGTCATGGTGATGATGGCCCACCAGCCCGCGTCCGGGATAGATTTCATGTTATCCCGCTCGAAAAAATAAGAGGAAGTGGCGAAAATGGTGACGGCTATTAATAGATACAAAAACAGGAGGCATAACTCTCGCCACGAGGATCTGACGGAGTAGACCAACACGCGGAAACCGGTGACGTTCTTCACAAGTCGAATCAGGCGCAGCACGCGGAACAGCTGGAGGCTGTTGAGGATCTCAATGTAGGAGGGCGTGTATTTAGAACGGGGATCGATTCTCCCTAAAATCAAAACTAAATACATCGTCGTCACGGTAAACAAATCGATCCAGGTCGATACCGATCCCAGAAATCGTAATCGTGATGGCGCGAAAATAAACCGCGCGATTAGTTCTAGCGTGAAGTAGCACATGCATACGCTATCAATGTACTGCAACCAATCAACAGGCGCATCAGCTGTTGTTGGTCGGACACCCGCGCACCAATCACTTGTGCTCGTGCTTTGGTGAGTGAGCATGTTTTGAAAATAGTTCGACACACGCTGGAGTAGTGAGTAGAAAGTTGTTGCGTTGATGCTGGTGGTCGTGTTGGTGTTGTCGTTGGTGATGATGATGTCTCGCTTTTGTCGATGTTGATGGAGATTTTGGTGTGTCAGTTCCTCGTTGAGTTGGTGGATCATTTTGTGGACATTGTTGGATCTAGACTCGTTAGTAGCTGCGTCTTGGTATATGTCTTTTACCCCCATGTTCTCAGTGCTGTGTGAAAGATCAGTCGAGTCTATAGTTTGATCTTCTCCGATTTGTGCTGTAGTTGATGTAGGTTCAGATGATTCGCTTTCTGTCGATTGTGGAGAGTTGTTATTGATAAAACTATTGGGTGATTTGGTGTAGAAAGATTTACTGCTGTTGGTGTGATGGTAGACATTTTTGTTGGCGTGTGGGTAGTCACTTGAGTTTGTGTGTGGGTATAAAGCTGTGTTGGTGTGTGGGTGGCCGGTATTGTTGTTGTAGTGATATCCACTGGTATTGTAGTGTGGATAAAATCTGTTCTTCTTATGTTGATACCCATTATCTTCGTGGATGTAGCCACTGGTGTTGGTATGGAGGTAGCCACTGGTGTTGGTATGTAGGTAGCCACTGGTGTTGGTATGGAGGTAGCCACTGGTATGAGTAGCCCCCCATCTAACAGTCCCACCCTCTGAAACCTGTCTGGTGTCACTAGTTGTAGTTTCGCTTGCTCTAGACTCAGCGTTACCACTTTTAACTAACTCTAAAACGACATTCACGATTTTCTCATCTTCAGCGCCATTGGTCCCAATCACGTGATCTCCATGCGATGGCAATTCGTCTGCTGAACGTTTACGTACCTGTGCAGAAAAGTAACCGGCTTAAACTTATTTAGTGTCATAATTTTGGGCTTAAACCAGGGGTCTCCAAACTACGGCCCGCGGGCCGGATGCGGCCCGCGCAGTCCTCCCATCCGGCCCGCGGAGATCTTTTTGTCCAAGGAAAAATCGTTTGTTGGTGATGATGAGGTTCTTTGCGCAGAAAAATCAAAGATATGCCTGGAAGAAACTGGCCCCCGAACTGAAATTTGATAGTTAATGCGGCCCTCGGACTGAAAAGTTTGGAGACCCCTGGCTTAAACAATGCAACTACGTGTCGTAATTGTGCTATATAACCGGTTAAAGCTTGCAATTAAGTGTCATAATTGATGGGGTTTAAACCATGCAACAACCTGTCATAATAGTATCTATGTAAATAGTTATAACATGAAATTATATGTCATAGTTTTGGCTGCATAACGGAATTAAATCTTGCAATTACGTGTCATTATTGAAGCTATTTAACTAGTTAAAACATGCAATTACGTTTCATACGTGTAGCTATTGTGTGTAGCCGTTCAATAAATTGTTTGAACATTTTAAAACAGTTATGAACTGAATAGCATATTTAATTACAACGGTTATGTAAGAAAAATCTTTAAAGCAAAACGACTGTTTGAAACCTTAACGCAACCATTTATAACAAACTAGCGCTAAGTTATCAAAGGTGACCCGCTGATAGAAACGCGAGAGTTTGTTGATTTTTGTTTGTTTACATCTATTCCCTTGCTCGCTACTCATAGCGTTCTTATTAAATTTCATAGCTTGGGTGGGGGCAGAGAGATTTGTTTATAGACTCAATACTGTGTGTGTTTATAGGATCAATAGTGTGTGTGTTTATAGACTTAATAGTGTGTGTGTGTGTATTATAGACTCAATGGTGTGTGTGTTTATAGATTCAATAGTGTGTGTGTATTTATAAACTCAATAGTGTGTGTATTTATAGACTCAATAGCGTGTGTGTTTATAGGATCAATAGTGTATATGTTTATAGACTTAATAGTGGTTGTATTTATAGACTCAATAGTGTGTCTATTCAGTGGCGTTGTCAGGGCGTTGTTGATAAGCCGGCGCGACATTTATTTACCTCAGACATGACGTTGTATAAATCTCATGCAGAACGTATAGTTAGAACAGTCTGGTTCTTATATATATATATATATATATATATATATATATATATATATATATATATATATATATATATACATTTGACTAAAATCGAAAATGAACACTGTAAAGCCCATGTGTATTTACGTCTACCAAAAGGAGGTTGAAGAATCAACTGGTAACATAACAGACTGGAAATGTGCGCTACTAACTCCCCTTTTACAGGCAACTGCATTCGGCCAGGATTAAGCCAAGCTTATATTTTATTTTATAAATGAGAAAAAAAAAATGGCGCGGAGTTGTCTCGCATCCCAACCCCACACCCTCAGTTACGTCCCCTGGGTCACCACCACCAAAGAAAGTGAATGAACTATCAAAGATACATACGGCTCGTGTTGTCATGGCCTGTGTGGATGTATATGTTGTCACCTGCACATCTGTAATTAAAGTAGGTTTATAAAATACTGTATGAAATAACCTGGTCTGTTATGTATCTCGAATAGTTACCACATTACATTTTTACAACAAAGTATGAAACAATTATTTGGTCGTGAAATATCTTTTAGCTTCCCTGCCTTTAAATATATTTGTTGGATCTTAACGTATGTACGTGTTCATAAACCTGAAGTTTTTGAGAAATATTTCTGAATAATTCTGGCTCAGAACGTTCCACAGACTTTTTAAACACGATTACAGTGAATTACATAATTGTTGGTGCTGCTTTACATGAAGTGTTTTAGACAATAATCACTATTTCACTTAATTTGGTTGTTGACTACTAGTTTTATAACATTCACGTGATCAGTACAATCCCCAGTCAAATCTATCCTAGTAAATCACTAATGCTCTCTACCACACAACCACCCCGTTTCGTTTTATTGTTACAAACGAAGGTGCATCATCACCTGTTGTGGAATTTTCCAAGGGCTCGACGCAACGTGTGTACTCATCTTCACTGAGGAACTCCTCCCACTCCTCTTTGGTGAGGGACCGCGTGAAGGCGGTGTCAGTGGAAGCGATTAGCACAAAGGTCGACAGTAGCACGAAGATGGTCGCCACAGCTAGGAAAATCTGGGCAAATTATAGGGTAACATGAGCACAAAGATGGTCGCCACAGCTAGAAAAATCTGGGGAAATTATATGGTAACATGAGCACAAAGATGGTCGCCACAGCTAGAAAAATCTGGGGAAATTATATGGTGACATGAGCACAAAGATGGTCGCCACAGCTAGAAAAATCTGGGAAAATTATAGGGTATCATGAGCACAAAGATGGTCGCCACAGCTAGAAAAATCTGGGGAAATTATAGGGAACATGAGCACAAAGATGGTCGCCACAGCTAGAAAAATCTGGGGAAATTATATGGTAACATGAGCACAAAGATGGTCGCCACAGCTAGAAAAATCTGGGGAAATTATAGGGAACATGAGCACAAAGATGGTCGCCACAGCTAGAAAAATCTGGGGAAATTATATGGTAACATGAGCACAAAGATGGTCGCCACAGCTAGAAAAATCTGGGGAAATTATAGGGTAATATGAGCACAAAGATGGTCGCGACAGCTAGAAAAATCTGGGGAAATTATATGGTAACATGAGCACAAAGATGGTCGCCACAGCTAGAAAAATCTGGGGAAATTATAGGGTAATATGAGCACAAAGATGGTCGCGACAGCTAGAAAAATCTGGGGAAATTATAGGGTAACATGAGCACAAAGATGGTCGCCACAGCTAGAAAAATCTGGGGAAATTATATGGTAACATGAGCACAAAGATGGTCGCCACAGCTAGAAAAATCTGGGGAAATTATAGGGTAATATGAGCACAAAGATGGTCGCGACAGCTAGAAAAATCTGGGGAAATTATAGGGTATCATGAACACAAAGATGGTCGTCACAGCTAGAAAAATCTGGGGAAATTATAGGGTATCATGAGCACAAAGATGGTCGCCACAGCTAGAAAAATCTGGGGAAATTATATGGTGACATGAGCACAAAGATGGTCGCCACAGCTAGAAAAATCTGGGGAAATTATAGGGTAACATGAGCACAAAGATGGTCGCCACAGCTAGAAAAATCTGGAGAAATTATAGGGTAACATGAGCACAAAGATGGTCGCCACAGCTAGAAAAATCTGGGGAAATTATAGGGTATCATGAGCACAAAGATGGTCGCCACAGCTAGAAAAATCTGGGGAAATTATAGGGTATCATGAGCACAAAGATGGTCGCCACAGCTAGAAAAATCTGGGGAAATTATAGGGTATCATGAGCACAAAGATGGTCGCCACAGCTAGAAAAATCTGGGGAAATTATAGGGAACATGAGCACAAAGATGGTCGCCACAGCTAGAAAAATCTGGGGAAATTATATGGTAACATGAGCACAAAGATGGTCGCCACAGCTAGAAAAATCTGGGGAAATTATAGGGAACATGAGCACAAAGATGGTCGCCACAGCTAGAAAAATCTGGGGAAATTATAGGGGAACATGAGCACAAAGATGGTCGCCACAGCTAGAAAAATCTGGGGAAATTATATGGTAACATGAGCACAAAGATGGTCGCCACAGCTAGAAAAATCTGGGGAAATTATAGGGTAATATGAGCACAAAGATGGTCGCGACAGCTAGAAAAATCTGGGGAAATTATATGGTAACATGAGCACAAAGATGGTCGCCACAGCTAGAAAAATCTGGGGAAATTATAGGGTAATATGAGCACAAAGATGGTCGCGACAGCTAGAAAAATCTGGGGAAATTATAGGGTAACATGAGCACAAAGATGGTCGCCACAGCTAGAAAAATCTGGGGAAATTATATGGTAACATGAGCACAAAGATGGTCGCCACAGCTAGAAAAATCTGGGGAAATTATAGGGTAATATGAGCACAAAGATGGTCGCGACAGCTAGAAAAATCTGGGGAAATTATAGGGTATCATGAACACAAAGATGGTCGTCACAGCTAGAAAAATCTGGGGAAATTATAGGGTATCATGAGCACAAAGATGGTCGCCACAGCTAGAAAAATCTGGGGAAATTATATGGTGACATGAGCACAAAGATGGTCGCCACAGCTAGAAAAATCTGGGCAAATTATGGGGTAACATGAGCACAAAGATGGTCGCCACAGCTAGAAAAATCTGGGGAAATTATAGGTAACATGAGCACAAAGATGGTTGCCACAGCTAGAAAAATCTGGAGAAATTATATGGAGACATGAGCACAAAGATGGTCGCCACAGCTAGAAAAATCTGGGGAAAAAATTAGAATTTCTCATGAGCATTAAAGTGAACAATGTGTTCTCACCGTTAATGGCATATTTGGCTAGTTTGACGTCTTTACACGTCTTACAACAACACGATATCAAAATGAAGGAATTAATGTTTTCCTCTAGCATTAGGTCTTACAGGAAAATTCGCCAACAGTACTAGGTAATTCATAAAGATTCGCCAACAATGCTAGGTGATAAATCAATTCTTGTCAACAAAGCTAGGTCTTACATAATGATTCGCAAACAATAACTACGATGACGCCTGGTGTTAAAGATATATATATAAGGTTAGACTGGGATTAAAACTAAAGAATACAACGTCGTGATATTTTGATAGCTTGGAGAATTTTGACCATCAATAATATTCAACATCAAAGGGGCACAAATAACTATTCCACCCCCACCTCTCTCCCTCTCTCTCTTCTCTCTTTTTCTTTCTCTTTATCACACTTGCAGCTCACTTGCTAGACTTATTCTTCCAATAAAAACTAAAAATGATTTAGAAATCAATGTCAGAAGAAATACGCAACAACGTAAAGTTTAAACAAAGAGACCTTACCATGGCCCAGTTGGAAGATTTGGGATTATCCAGAAGGGCCCAGCCGCGCATGCGTATCTTCTCCCATGACGACGGGTACGCTGTTTGAGGGAGACCACTCTCATGGAATTTTCGATCAAAGTCAAGCAGAGTTGCCTCGTCTGGTTGTATGGAAAGAGATGTAAGCCTATACGACTATTAGAGTAATCTTATCTACATCATATTATAGACACAAGCAGAGTTGCCTCGTCTAGTTGTAAGGAACGAGATGTAAGCCTATACGACTATTAGAGTAATCTTATCTACATCATATTATAGACACAAGCTGTTGGCTGACTCTCACCTCTCATACCATAGAGGGGAGGGTCGTTGTGTTTAGAGAGGGGCCTCTATGGCCACTATAACCTCCTACCTCTTAGACCACTAGGCCTCCCTCCCCTGCTACAGCTCTGACCACTATAGCTATCAGATATTCTACGTATAAGTCCTTCACGCTCAACAAATACCATCACATTTAATGTTTTATGCAAGTAACATGTACTACGTGATACATAAGTTTTCAAGTCTCAATTGACTTACCTGTTAACCTTTCCCCTATATTCGAAATCAAGTATGGTTTAAAGTAACAATACGTCATAACCTAGACTCAACTTTAATCTTGTGAGGGTTGGGGAAAGTGGAATTGATGTCTTCAATAAACAATACGAACTCCGTTCTTAGTAGTAATATTAGTAGGGAGTTCCTCCAACACCATTAAGTATTACGTGTCAACATGTACTGCGCCATATGGCTCGTTGACTCTGATTTGCTTCTATGGCCTTTGTCTATCCAAGAACATACAAAAGGGAGTACTTGTTCGATGTTAGACTCTCTCTCCAAGATGGGTAGCTATCCCCAGCTATAAAGCCTAATCTTTTCTTTCTTTCTTTACGAACATTACCGGCTCAGGAGTTGTGTTTCCCATTAGCCAGACAGGCCCCAACACTGCAAACTCCGACTAATTGGGTTGGATATAGGTTTGTCAGGGACAATACGAATAATATTTTCCAAATTACGGAATTTAAAAAAGTATATGAAAGTCGACTGTCTGGATGTGAACGAATAACGAAACGAATGTCTGGAACTTACTTTCATGAAAGCCGACAAATCGCCTGAGACAACAGGTGGACATTTGTGTCCAGTCGACTTCCCAGGCCTCCAGCTCTCTCTTGAAGATGGACGGGCAGACGTCGGTCGGCAAGTGGAGCTCTCCCGTTTGGTAGAAATCCAAGATGGCCCCGAAGCTCTGCGCATGTCTCTCTATGAAATATTCGGAACATCCGGTTTGTTTGTCAGCACGCAGTACCGACCGAGACTGAATTTGAGTTTCGAATTTTGAAAATGTGACGTGCGAGATTTCGAATTTCGCACCGCCGATGTTCAGCTTGATAACGTCGGTGTTGGTCTCCATGGTAAAGTCGTATGCTTCAGCTTTCGAACATTTAAAGTTTCAGCATTCAAACATTTAAAGTTTCAGCATTCGAACTGCGGTAATTTGAATGTTATACAGTTTTACTAAATATTAAAAAGTAAAATTTGAATAATAAAACACAGCATGTCAAATTTTCGGAATTTAAGTTTCAACATTTAAAAAAATCACTTGCTTCGGAATTCGTACTTTAGCAAATTCAATTTCGAACGTGTGAATTCCATAAAATCTTTTAGTTATGCTATCCCTTGTGCATTTCCCTAAGATTGTAGAAAATGTGCACCGTTATCAGACAATGAAGTGAAAATCAGCATTGCCATCAACTTGTGAATTCAACTCATTAATCCACCTAACAAATAAAGGCAACATCTGATCAAACTTTGAAAGTTTACTAACGTTTTCACACTAGTCCGTGTTCCTATGAGCAGTTCTCAAATATTTGTTTCCCTCTTCAACCAATCAAAAACTGCAGAGCGAACTATTTCTTGTCCGTGACGTAATAATCGATAGAGAAAATATCGATTTGTCAATTATTGGAGCGTCAACCGAAACAGTGTGGGTCATGGATGGGTGGTAGTTTATTGTTGGGTAGCGGCGGGGCTTTGTTTAGTGCTTGACCCATTGAGTAGAGTTTGTTGAATTAACGTGGACAGAAGTTTTCTATTAGCCTGCTGGTAGGTGGCCTTGGGTGGGATGGTAGTTTGAAAGTTATTGGGTGGGATGGTAGTGACTGGAGTATTGGGTGGGATGGTAGTCACTGAAAGTTATTGGGTGGGATGGTAGTCACTAAAAGTTATTGGGTGGGATGGTAGTGACTGGAGTGATTAGATGGGTGGGATGGTAGTGCCTGAAGTATTGGGTGGGATGGTAGTGGCTGGAGTATTGGGTGGGATGGTAGTGGCAGGAGTATTAGGTGGGATGGTAGTGGCTGGACTATTGGGTGGGATGGTAACGGCTGGAGTATTGGGTGGGATGGTAGTCATTGGAGTATTGGGTGGGATGGTAGTCACTGGAGTATTGGGTGGGATGGTAGTGGCTGGAGTATTGGGTGGGATGGTAATGGCTGGAGTATTGGGTGGGATGGTAGTCACTGGAGTATTGGGCGGGATGGTAGTCACTGGAGTATTGGGTGGGATGGTAGTGACTGAAAGTTATTGGGTGGGATGGTAGTGACTGGAGTATTAGGTGGGATGGTAGTCACTCAAATTTATTGGGTAATGGTAGTCACTGAACGTTATTGGGTGGGATGGTAGACACTGGATTTATTTGATTACTAGGATGGTAGTCACTGAAAGTTGTTGGTTAGGATGGTAGTCGCTGAAAATTATTGGGTGGTATGGTAGCCACTGAAGTATTAAGTAGGATGTTAGTCCCTGAAAATTATTGGGTGGGATGGTAGTCACTGAAAGTTTTTGGGTGGGATGCTAGATACAAAAAATTTTTGGTTTTCTCCAACGGATATTTAAATAAACCGGGAGTGATCTCCCCTAAATTTTCTCGAATATTCTTATATAAAACAACAGGGGATGGTAACTGGGGATATTGTTATGATTTTTAATCCATTTTAAATACTGAAACTTTTATAAATAGAATAGAATCTCAGTAAAAAACAATTGCACACCAAGCGAACGCCTAATAAAGGTGTGTATAATAGTGCGCAATAGTATTAGTACTTTAAAAATTTACATTAGTTTTTTGAGAAATCGGAAGTACCGTAAATTACTACTTCCGGTCAACGGAAATTACTCAAAATGTAACAGAAGGTAGAGAATTAGATCTTTTACTTACATGTGAAATTTCATTTATCTATCTGAAATAGTACTCAAGTTATAGGCTTTTGAAAAATTCAAAGTAGAAAAAGTACCACTTCCGGTTGTCGGAAATCGCTCAAAAGTTGATACGGATCTACGATTTTGATATAATACTTATATATGAAATTTCATCAACCTAGCTGTAACGGTACTCAAGTTATCGTGTTTACACACGGACACACAGACACACAGATACACACACAGACACACACACACACAGACATACGGACAAGATTGCAAAATTATGTTTTTCCGTATCAGTGAGGTGTAAAACGTCGAGATTTGTAAAAATCTCGATTTTTTTTTGCACGATTACAATACTTTCTCTATACTACGTATATACGAGAAAGTAAAAAATATATACGAGAAAGTAAAAAACAATTAGCAATAGCATAGTTGAGATTTTCATTTTTTTCAAATGATTGAATGGCCATTGGCCAATAACATGTTAGGCGGTTTGTATAACTATGTAAGGCCACCCGTCTATATTTTACAGTCTTACATCATGTAATCCAGGGGTCTCCAAACTTTTCAGTCCTAGGGCCGCATTAACTATCAAATTTCAGTTCGGGGGCCAGTTTCATCCAGGCATGTCTTTGATTTTTCTGGGCAACGTTCCTCAGCCATCACCAACAAACGATTTTTCCTTGTACAAAAAAATCTCCGCGGGCCGGATCAGATGACTTCGCGGGCCGCATCCGGCCCGCGGGCCGTAGTTTGGAGACCCCTGATGTAATCTTATATGAACATGCACGGTTCTATGAGATTAGTATCACCAGGATTCGAACTCAGGTCCCTCGAAGTTTTGGTAGAACGACAACACTAACAACACACGGCAACAGTTAAACATTTATACGGCACTCAGCTCCTCTCCGCTGCTTAAAGTCTTGTTTGGGTTTTAAAACTAAGTTTGTTTCTAGCAACAAACGCGTCGTCATGGTAGGGTACATGGGCGGAACTACTATACCACATGAACCCGGGTGGGGGTGGGTGGTGGGATCGGGCCAAAATCCGACCCAAAATAAGATTAATTTTTTTTGTAATTTAATAGACTGGAGGTTTCTATAGTAACTAACACACGTTATAGCGTAGAAAAAAAATTGCATGAGCAGTTGTGTGAAAAAGAGGCTAACCATCAAACCACTTCCAAGTTTTATTGCTCCTCTATAAATAGCCTAATAAAATTGGGTCCCCGTAAAGCTTTATGTACCAAGCAAAGTAGAAAACTATTTCTTCTCTTAATTATTGTTAAAACAGGCTTACTAAAGAATGGAATAGTTATATAAAGAAATTTATTCAAAATTAATAAAACAAAAAAAAACAAAAAAAAACAAACAACAACACATAAGAATAAAACGAGCACGCGAAACCATTACCCATATGAAACCACCCTGTTTCATATTCTTTTCACCGACTTGCCAGATATGAAGTTAAACTTTTCACAATACATGAGATAAAAAATTGTATAGGCCAAAAGTCAGTTTGAGGGTTGAATTTCCAATTTTAAAATGGTTTGATTTAAAATTGAGTGTAGCAGTCTACTAATACACACACACACACACACACATATATATATATATATATATATATATATATATATATATATATATATATATCTGCGGAGAGACTGGAGAGAAGGTTTCTAGTTCCTTCTGCCTCTGGTAGGGTATCACCCCATCTTTCCTATTGATAACCCTCCTTCCCCAATAATACAACAGATATTTGTTTTCATTGGGGAGTATACAACCATAGCTTAGATCTTCGCCCATGTGCACAGCTTAAAGATAGACTGCTGTGGAAACACTTGGCGGGTAATGAACTATTGGCCTGAATGTTTAAACGGAAATTATTGATTGTTCCTGCAACTAGAATTCATATTTATTTATAGCACGATTCGCCTTACAATACACGATGGCGACAGAAAGATGAATATTTAATTCTCTTCATAACTGAGTCTTTTCTATTACCTAGAATAACTTCAGTCAGCCGTTTCCTCTCTTAATTAGGACAGATGGAATGCTAGTATTGCCAACGTTAGGGTTACGTTACTTTAGTAATGTGTATATATATATATATATATATATATATATATATATATATATATATATACATATGTGTGTGTGTGTGTGTTTGAGCTTCTAATTTTGTTAATTTGTTAAGTCCTCTAAAGATTAGTATCTATGTCACACTCAAGACTTTCGGCCATCAGGGTTGGAGCATATAAAAACTACGAGATTGTAAAACTATACTATTCCGGCAGGCGGAAACGTTTGACGGAACGACTGACTGTACTATAAACTGCTGTTCTTTGTTCCCCAGACGACTCCATACTGAACCCCCAGATCTTGTCCAAGGTTTTGTTCTCTGTGGCCAACGTCATGAGCTTTGCCAGGATCGCTTACATCCTGCCGGCCAGCGAGACCTTTGGTCAGCTACAGATATCCTACGGCCGGATGTTACAGGTAGGTGTGTGGAGGGGGGGGGGGGGGTCACATCCTGTCGGCCAGCGAGACCTTTGGTCAGCTACAGATATCCTACGGCCGGATGTTACAGGTAGGTGTGTGGAGGGGGGGGGTCACATCCTGCCGGCCAGCGAGACCTTTGGTCAGCTCCAGATATCCTACGGCCGAATGTTACAGGTAGGTGTGTGTGTGGGTGGGGGGGGGGGGGGTCACATCCTGCCGGCCAGCGAGACCTTTGGTCAGCTCCAGATATCCTACGGCCGGATGTTACAGGTATGTGTGTGTGGGGGGGGAAGGTGGTGAATCACACACTGCCCGCTAGCAAGAACGTTGGGGTGGGTTTAATCATGTACTGTAGTATCGTAAAAAGATACTTAATCTCCTGCCATGCAGTTAGACAATAGGTACTGACCCAGAAACTTGCACTCTGGGTTCAAGAACCTCAAGACCTTCTGCCTGGTACCGTCTGCCTTGATGATAACCACAATACTATAGGCTCTACTTTCTATGGCTTCAGGAAGTTCATATTTAGACAAGTTTTCCATTATGTCTGGTTCAGAACGTGGAGAAGTTCATGTTTACCCAACTAAATCTTTTTGTTTTCATTCAGGACGTGGGCAAGTTCATCTTTATCTACTTCACCGTCATGATCGCCTTCATTTGTGGCCTGACTAGTTTGTACAGCATATCTAAGAACGTGCACTTTTCAGGGTAAGTGGCCATGTGCAACATTTGTTGGATGTGTGGCCATGTGCAACATTTGTTGGATGTGTGGCTATGTGCTATATTTGTTGGATGAGTGGGCATGTGCAATATTTGTTGGATGAGTGGGCATGTGCAACAATTAATGTAATGAGTGTCAATCCAAACAATTTTCTATTGGCTTTTGTAAGGCGGTATTTTTTTTAACTGAAAAACGTAACAATAATTTATTCAGGTGTGAGTTTTATAGGGTAAAAAATCATTAACTGTTCAGTTCTGCTCTTGTTTCGTCTTTGTACCCAAGTACACTCTAGCCACCCGACCAGACCATACCGCACTAATCAACATGTCCTTACCCCTGCACTAATCAACCTGTCCCTGCACTAATCAACCTGTCCTTACCCCTGCACTAATCAACCTGTCCCTACACTAATCAACCTGTCCCTGCACTAATCAACCTGTCCTTACCCCTGCACTAATCAACCTGTCCCTGCACTAATCAACCTGTCCTTACCCCTGCACTAATCAACCTGTCCCTGCACTAATCAACCTGTCCCTGCACTAATCAACCTGTCCCTGCACTAATCAACCTGTCCTTACCCCTGCACTAATCAACCTGTCCCTGCACTAATCAACCTGTCCCTGCACTAATCAACCTGTCCCTGCACTAATCAACCTGTCCCTGCACTAATCAACCTGTCCCTGCACTAATCAACCTGTCCCTGCACTAATCAACCTGTCCCTGCACTAATCAACCTGTCCTTACTGTGAGGGTGGGGGTTTTAAGAGAGGCCGGAACGAATGAATCCAACAACACACAGTTCAAGTTCAACTATAATTGTTCTTTATTAAAATGATATATATGTTCAAGTTTCTACCTAACTGATCTACACTGTACTATTTACTTCTACTACTGACTGTTCATACCACATGCTACCTACTACTACGCACTCCCATGACCAATCCTAACACTAACTAACTGTTCCGTAGCTCTGCAAATTACAACCGTCTCCAACCACTACCTAACACCTTCTCTCCTCGCTAGCTACCTATCAACTCCTGGCCTATCGCTCTACTGCCCCACGCCTCAGTGGTCAGCTGACCGTCCCACGTGACCGGTCAGCCCTGTGCGCCCATTGGCTTCTCTAACCAACCAACTAGGCCTATAGTCTGTTTCTGCTAACCTATATCTGCTAAACATGTCTGACGTAATCTTGCGTCATCACATATCTCCCTCCCTTTCTGTAGCTGACAAATTATATTTTTCAGCGTCTACTACTAATCTAATACATCAACAACTATCTATCTTACTACTCTATTCTATCCCTAACATCAATCATGTAAATCAAATACAAAATGGGACAGCACAGTTTACAAAAACATAAAATCTTGTGTCTGTGTTCCTGAAAAAAAAATGTCATTGTTCTAGTTCTTGTGTAAGTATCCTGACGTCTGTGGTGTCTCTGCTTGCTAATGTATGTCTATGTTATGTTATGTGTGAATCCAATCATGTGCAACTCAGTTCTGGCTAGGTTGTCGTGTACTGGCCTTGAGCCAATCTTAGTAGAATGTGTAACTGGTTGAACGGGCTCTGCGAGCAGTGTAAGTGTATGTGTTATGTAATTGCTGGCGTTCCTCTGTGGTGGGTGGGTTGTGGCGAGTTTTGATGTAAATTCCCGTGAGGCGGGTGTAGGCGTAACTTTCGTTGGTCAATGTGATGACGCAACAAACTCAACGCTGGTTGAGACGTCCACGTAGAGTGGTTATACGATGAACTGGAGCTGTCTGATGCGCTGGTGAACAATGACGTAACATTCTGTCGCTGGGAACTTGGACGATGGGTCGTCTACCCTTTGTATATGCCGACGTCGGTGTACGTAGCTGGCGGTCTGTTATTCAACCCCAGTGCGGGGGCGAAGCGGTGGCGATGCGTCCGCTGTCTTGACCAGGCAATTCTCTGTTAAGCAGGCTGTGCGCTGTCCAGGTAATTCAACGTAATCAGGGCTTCTGGTGGCGGCATTCTTTGAAGTGTCTGCTTCATCTCGTCTCATTCTGAATAAGCACTGGTGGGTCTGAAATTGTATTACGAGACCATGAGCAATGGCTTTATGTGACCAATTTAGTGCCCGCGCAGACAAGTATTCAGACAGAGGTACCTTCCATTAAAAAAAAACCTCAATCCCAAATTTAAACGTGCTGAACATTTGTCTGGCGGCATAACAAACATTAAAGAAAAAATAACATTACAAATATAACCAAATAAAAAAATCAGTACACTCTAATCTAACAACAATCTGTAAAGCCTAATAAACTCAATAGACGTAAACACTACTAGAGCTTAGAAATAGCTTCACAAAAAGAATAGACATGTGAGTGTATACAATTAATCGTGCCGTTTCAAATAACATTTGAACACGCAATCATATAGTGGAGCAGCTCTCACTATCTGACTTCTGCCTTGACTTAAACTGGCTTGCTTGACTTAATGACTGACTTCACTTTTGACTTCAGTAACTTGACTTATTTCACTTTGACTTCAGTAACTCGACTGACTTCAATTTAACGACTGATTTCCTCTGACGACTGACTTAATTAGACCTCTCTGACTGACTTCGACTTCAATTCAACTTAAAGGACTTCACTGACTGACTTAGACTTCGACGACTTTAACGTCTTAACTTTGACTTCAAAGACTTTTTCTTGACTTCAACGACTTCAATATGACTTCAAAGACTTCACTTTGAATTCAACGACTTCAATATGACTTCAAATAATTCACTTTGACTTCAACAACTTCATTATGACTTCAAAGACTTCACTTTGACTTCACGATTTCAATTCTTCTCTATGACCTCAACGACTTTATAACTTCAAAGACTTTTCTTTGACTGCAACATGACTTCAACTACGTCACTATGATTCCAACTACGACTTCAACAACTTATTGACTGACTTGACTGACTTCAAATAACTTCTTTGACTTCACGCCGATTTCTCGGCGACTTAGATTAACAGAAAAAAAAAAACTCGACTTGACTTTAGTCCGTTGTTCAAAAACATTCGTGGGGGCGTTCCGGGTCAAATTCTATCCAGGCCTTAATATACCACACTAGGACCGATAGGGCGGGGCTCGGTGTGGACAATTGTGTTGCGAACTTTCACGTGGTCTATGATTACTATACTTGTGTTTGTGTAGGTGTGTTGATGGGGTCACCTGGTTTAAGGCTGACCAGGAGTAACAGTACTGTTTGTCTGCTATCAAATTCCTTGTTACATAATCCTCTGCTTCCTTGTTTACTGATTTCTCTAATCTCAGCAATCTATTACTGATTGTGTCGTTCTGCAGTCTTAAGTTAAGAACAACTGCACCAATCTCAGTAGTCTTTTTAGAATGATCTTCAATAACCTCATTAACTTTTTCTATCAACTTGTCCGTTTTGAAATGCAATTCGTCTACTTTTGTGTCTACTTGTTCTTTGTCCCGGATACTGGGCTGCTTGTTTATTTGTTGCTTGTGACTCATGAATTCTACATTAAATTGCTTCACTCCTGTAATGTTGCCTAATATCATATCGTATGGCCCGTTTTTGAAAACAGCTGCTTCAACTGTTTTACACGCTGAGGGTGTGGCTATGGTGACTATGGCTGTTGGCCAAACATATGTGCTGCCTCTTGAACTGTGGACACGTTGTGTTCTGCCTGTGTATTGGTGGTGTTGTACGAATGTGTTACGTACTGCCACTGTTGAGCAGTGTGTGTCCCTAATTGCTGTGGCGTATCTGTTATTAATTTTTGACGTAAATGTGTCTGTTCTTTTACTGGCTTCTGTAAACGATGACATAAATGCTATTCTATTAATCTGTCTATATTTTGGTCTGTTGCGTTGTGCATCTTGTTGGCGTCTATCATAATATCGTATTCTGCAATTTATTTGTTTGTGGCCTGTTCTATTACAATAGTAGCATCTGACACTGTAATTGTGTTTCTGTTGACTGTAGTTAATCTGAATGTTGTGATTTGCCGTATTATGTTTTTGGAGTGTATGTTGTGTTTCACTTTTTGTTGTAGGTATTTCGCTTGCTTCACTGAACGTGTCATCTGAATCTGAATCGTAGGAATAGTAAAATGTTGTTTCGGCTGTCTGGTTGTTATTATTAGTATCTAAACTTTGCACCGTTTCTTGTTTGGCTTGGCAAAGTTCTCTCAATTTTTCTCTTTCTTTACGAATTCTTTCTGTTTCTTCTTTAATTCCGGCAATATATGTTTCTGCTTCTCTTTGTTTCTCTGCTAACTCGGCATCTATCTTTGCATCATATTCTTCTTCAGTCAACAAGGAATCTGGATCTCCGGTTACCTTATAATCTACAATTCTATTGATCAAATCTTCCATAGCATCTGGATCATCTAGAGTTTTTGCGTCAAATTCTTTAACAGTTAATAACCAGTCTCGATTTTCTGTTGTCGTGTATTGTCCAAGCCTAATAATCAATTCATCCAGAATATCTGGATCCTCAATAGTTCTTGAATTGCTTTTCACTTTGACTGTATTCTGAACATTTATATCTAGTAACGAGTTATCAATTCTACCTGACTCTTTTAGGCCTGACTTAAGCTCAGTTTTAGTGCCCACTTCGTACAATGGAGGCATTTTTAAGGGTAGTGTGGTTGAAGAAACAGATAAGAAAGAGGCAGAAAAACCGCTGGTACCAAACATCCAGCACGAGTCTAAAACCAAACGTTTAAAAAAAATTTGGAAGGTACTTATCTTTTTGGACATGTAGACTGTTTCCTTGTGTTGTTAATCCAAACTCGTTCCGGTTGAAGAAACCCGCTGTTGTGTTGAGTTGAAGAAAGCTGTACACCAGATGTACTCCGTCATGAGTAACCCGATATACTGTCTTTCCTGTACTCGACCCGCGCTCCACCAGTTGTGAGGGTGGGGGTTTTAAGAGAGGCCGGAACGAATGAATCCAACAACACACAGTTCAAGTTCAACTATAATTGTTCTTTATTAAAATGATATATATGTTCAAGTTTCTACCTAACTGATCTACACTGTACTATTTACTTCTACTACTGACTGTTCATACCACATGCTACCTACTACTACGCACTCCCATGACCAATCCTAACACTAACTAACTGTTCCGTAGCTCTGCAAATTACAACCGTCTCCAACCACTACCTAACACCTTCTCTCCTCGCTAGCTACCTATCAACTCCTGGCCTATCGCTCTACTGACCCACGCCTCAGTGGTCAGCTGACCGTCCCACGTGACCGGTCAGCTCTGTGCGCCCATTGGCCTCTCTAACCAACCAACTAGGCCTATAGTCTGTTTCTGCTAACCTATATCTGCTAAACATGTCTGACGTAATCTTGCGTCATCACACTTACCCCTGCACTAATCAACCTGTCCCTGCACTAATCAACCTGTCCTTACCCCTGCACTAATCAACCTGTCCCTGCACTTATCAACCTGTCCCTGCTTTAATCAACCTGTACTTACCCCTGCTCTAATCAACCTGTCCCTGCACTAATCAACCTGTCCCTACACTAACCAACCTGTCCTTACACTAATCAACCTGTCCTTACCTCTACACTAATCAACCTGCCCTTACCCCTGCACTAATCAACCTGTCCCTGCACTTATCAACCTGTCCCTGCTTTAATCAACCTGTACTTACCCCTGCTCTAATCAACCTGTCCCTGCACTAATCAACCTGTCCCTACACTAATCAACCTGTCCTTACACTAATCAACCTGTCCTTACCTCTACACTAATCAACCTGCCCTTACCCCTGCACTAATCAACCTGTCCCTGCACTTATCAACCTGTCCCTGCTTTAATCAACCTGTACTTACCCCTGCATTAATCAACCTGTCCCTGCACTAATCAACCTGTCCCTACACTAATCAACCTGTCCCTGCACTAATCAACCTGTCCTTACCCCTGCACTAATCAACCTGTCCCTGCACTAATCAACCTGTCCTTACACTAATCAACCTGTCCTTACCTCTACACTAATCAACCTGTCCTTACACTAATCAACCTGTCCTTACACTAATCAACCTGTCCTTACACTAATCAACCTGTCCTTACCCCTGCACCAATTAACCTGCCCTTGCACTAATCAACCTGTCCTTGCACTAATCAACCTGTCCTTACCTCAGCCTACTAGAGACCACTGGCACCCTATTCTGGGCGGCTTTCGGCATGGGCGTCTCCGTGGCACCGGCCATTGAGGACCAGGTGCAGGAGGGGGAGGCGAGCAGCGGCAAGGACGGGGAGATCCCAGACAGTGTCAAGTTGAAGGTCGTGGAGGTGGTGGGCTACATCCTGTACGGCGTCTACATCCTGGGCGCCGTGGTCGTACTCATCAACATGCTCATCGCCATGATGAGCAACACGTTTGAGGACATTCAGGTGAGTACTCATCAACATGCTCATCGCCATGATGAGCAACACGTTTGAGGACATTCAGGTGAGTACTCATCAACATGCTCATCGCCATGATGAGCAACACGTTTGAGGACATTCAGGTGAGTACTCATCAACATGCTCATCGCCATGATGAGCAACACGTTTGAGGATATCCAGGTGAGTACTCATCAACATGCTCATCGCCATGATGAGCAACACGTTTGAGGACATTCAGGTGAGTACTCATCAACATGCTCATCGCCATGATGAGCAACACGTTTGAGGACATTCAGGTGAGTACTCATCAACATGCTCATCGCCATGATGAGCAACACGTTTGAGGACATTCAGGTGAGTACTCATCAACATGCTCATCGCCATGATGAGCAACACGTTTGAGGACATTCAGGTGAGTGCTCATCAACATGCTCATCGCCATGATGAGCAACACGTTTGAGGACATTCAGGTTAGTGCTCATCAACATGCTCATCGCCATGATGAGCAACACGTTTGAGGATATTCAGGTGAGTGCTCATCAACATGCTCATCGCCATGATGAGCAACACGTTTGAGGATATTCAGGTGAGTGCTCATCAACATGCTCATCAGGTCAGTGCTCACTGGAAATATTTTTTGACTTGATTTAAGACTCCAGAGAATACACAAATGTTAGTAGAACATGTTTTCATGTATTATGAAAGACATTTTTTTAAAATAAAATCTTTTATCATGTAAAAATGTATTAAAAGCCTTATAATTATGTTTACAATGAAGTCAATTCAGTAGACCGATGCACTGTTAGCGTTAAACACCAGTGGGTTATCGTGAAACCTTCAGCATTGTTGTTTATAAAATTTAGCATGTAACAATGTCGACTGGAAACACTTTGTTAACATTCAATTTGTTCATGAGAAATTTGAGAACTTTATGTTCACAATGGCTTACACACCCAACTAGAACTAAACAGATACAGTAAATCTCACAGCCAAGCTCTCAAATTAATTGCTTCGTTATATTCTTTCGCGTTTACCTCATTTAAACTGTTCTCTTCAACATTTGTTTCGTTTAACCTACTTTCACTTTCCTTGTATTACGTTAAATTTTAGGCTTTAAAGGTTAAGTAGATCATCAAACGCACTGAAGAAATAGAGTCCACATGTCTTTACTACGGCGATATTTTATAATTTGTGACTATTATAACTTTGAACATTTCTCAACGCCCCCCCCCCACCCCACCCTCCTTTCAGAAAAGCGAGGACAGTGAGTGGAAGTTTGCCCGGGCCAAACTTTGGATCTCCTTCATAGAGCAAGGCACCACCCTGCCCATCCCCTTCAACATTATCCCCACCCCCAAGTCTATCCTGCGTCTGTTCCGCTGGTTCAGGGACTGTGTCTGTTGTGAGGTGGTAAGTTCTAGAAATTGTTGCATTTTATAATGTGGTAAATTCTTCAAATTGTATTGTTTTAAAGGTGGTAAGTTCTAGAAATAGTTGCATTTTATGATGTGGTAAATTCTTCAAATTGTATTGTATTAAAGGTGGTAAGTTCTAGAAATTGTTGCATTTTATGATGTGGTAAATTCTTCAAATTGTATTGTATTAAAGGTGGTAAGTTCTAGAAATTGTTGCATTTTATGATGTGGTAAATTCTTTAAATGTTCTTGTATGATAAGGTATTAAGTTTTGGAAATAGTTGAATTTTATAATGTGGTTAGTTCTTCAAATACTTTTATATCATAACGTGATAAGTACTTTGAATACATTGAGCCAAGGCAAGTCTAAGAATGTCTTTGTTTAAATGGTATGGTTAGTTCTCTGATAGTGATTTTTGTGATATCATTTCTTTGCAAATGGGGTTGAGTTTGTCGTTAGCATTTTATCGGATCGAAACTCCTTGCTTGTTGAGAGATGTTAAATTGTTCCAAAACCAAACTAAAACGGTTTCTTAATACTCACTGTTAGACCTACTACTAAATTAAAAACTGTGTATATACGCAATGCTAAAAAAATTCAATGCAACAGTTACACAATCACCGTATTTTTCGCTGTTTAGTTTAAAGAATAACATTCATAACCTCACGGCTGGATGTACTAATTGCCTCAAACAACTCGCATTATCGGAGGAATTTTATTGCCGGCATATTGACTAAGCTGTACATAATTTATTTGGTTTATTGCCTCAGCGGTTTTTAGACTCGTCATGGATAATTACATCTCTACTTTGTTTCTGTTGGCGTCATCAGGGGCGTAGCTATGGTGCACAGGGTGGGTGGTCTAAACAGGTTGTTTCTGTTGGTGACATCAGGGGCGTAGCTATGGTGCACAGGGTGGGTGGTCTAAACAGGTTGTTTCTGTTGGTGACATCAGGGGCGTAGCTATGGTGCACAGGGTGGATGGCCTAAACAGGTTGTTTCTGTTGGTGACATCAGGGGCGTAGCTATGGTGCACAGGGTGGGTGGTCTAAACAGGTTGTTTCTGTTGGTGACATCAGGGGCGTAGCTATGGTGCACAGGGTGGATGGCCTAAACAGGTTGTTTCTGTTGGTGACATCAGGGGCGTAGCTATGGTGCACAGGGTGGGTGGCCTAAACATGTTGTTTCTATCCAAACACATACACTGACAGTTAGAGAAATCGGGATTTATAAATAGGCCCATATTAGGAAGTGTATAGTCTACCAGGAGTACATCAGATACTATTTCTGTACTAGTCTATATGGACATTGTGATATCTCAATATCTTTACCTGTCTATATATAATAATATACCTATAATCTGGTCCAACTTTTAGTGTGTTTTTGTTTTGTTTTTGTTACTATGTTTTCCAACAGGTTATATTATAACATATATGATCTCTTTCCACCCCGCCCCCATACCCTATCCCACCGCCCCTCCCATATCCAATCGGTTCCAGGACAGAAATGAATGGAAGAAAGAGGACGTCAAACACTATGAGCTTGAGTACAAGGTAAGCTAAAACTGATGACGTCATTGCTTTATTAAAAAAAAACTTTTGTTCTAGGAAAATAGAATATTTGCACATACACTTTCAATGTACAAACAATATATTTTAAATAAGCGTTTTCAAAGCATGCATCAAGCAGTATGTGGATATGTTATTGATGTAAAGTGATGTTTTCTTTTCTGATCTCCCAACCCAACAGGCGATAATGCACCGTGTTGTCTTGAGGTATATCCACAAGATGAAGTTTGAGAAGAAAGGAGAGAGTCTGAAAGATGGTAAGTACCAGACCTGTGGAACAGATCTTCTAGAGATGTTGTTTGTTATGAAACAAAGTAGAAACTAACCACAGCACGCTTGTGCTATTTATAGGCAGTGCAAAATGGCAGTGTGAAACAGAGGCGTAGCTAGGGCGGGGCGGGGGGGGGGGGGGTGCAGGCCGCACCGGGTGACACCATTTAAGGGAGTGACACCAAGGCAAAAAAAAATGCCAAATTTTCAGAAGAAAAATGTTTTTTGCCTGTCGCATTAATAATTTAAGTACAAATTTAGTAATTGATATAGATATATACTTTGTTTCGGGGGGGGGGGGGCACACGCACCACGAAGCGCCGCACCCGGGTGACACCCGATCTAGCGACGCCACTGGTGTGAAATAGGAAATGGCACATAGCAATTGCTACTGCCTGTAGCTAATGTTTATCTCTGTAGACAGTGCTAATCTCTATAGCTCATGTTAGTGTCACTGACTAATACAAGTTTGTACCTGTCGCTACACCTCCCTATCCCACATAATGTGAACCCTATCCACCCACTTCTGTCCCCCACCGTAGCCAATCGTCACATCTATCAGAACCCCACACCCCACCCTCCCACCACAAGTAGCACACACCAACCACGTCTAAAATGCCCCCCGCCCCCACCAAACTTATGTGACGACATCTACAACACTCAACATACTAACATCAGGATCTACTCCTTACCCACCCCCACCCCACACCCAACACACTAACCCCAGGTTGTACTACATCCCACCCCACCCCGCCCACCCCAAACCCAACTTATGTGAAGACATTTTAACACCCAGCACACTAACCTCAGAATCTACTCCTTACCCCCCCCCCCCCCCCCGCTTCCCCCCCCCCCCCATACCCCACAACCATCACACAAACCTCACGATCTACCTCCACACAAAAAATATAATGTTTGTATCCAGATATCCTGGACACCCGGGAGGAGATGATCTACCAGCTGCACTCCATGTACGGTCGTCTGGCGGCCAGGCTGGAACTTTTGGAGCGTGACGTCTACTCCATCTCCAGACACGCATGGGTAGGTCGGACACATGCACATACGTGCACATCCGCATGTGCACAGTGCACATGCTCACGCGCACACACAAGCACATACATGCATATATATATATATATATATATATATATATATATATATATATATGTATAATATATATATATATAGTTATATATAAATAATATATAAAATATAAATAAATAAATATATATATATGTATATAAATATATGTATATAAATATATATATATATATATATATATATATATATATATATATATATATATATATATATATATATATATATATTTATATACTTGTAAACATATTGTATTTATATGTATGTATGTACCCAACACCAGGATGGAAACGGAAGTCCCACCCACTCGACACTGTCCTACTCCAGGTCCGTCCCATCCCACCAGGGTAACGACAGTGTACGCAACTCTACAACTGATCTGCCCAGGGAACCTTTCCTCTACAGGCGACGGTCTTATTACCACGAGCGTCCCAAGAGGGAAGTAAGTACGTTTATTTTTCTTACTTTTGGTTTGGTTGTAAAGGGAAGTAATTGTCCTAATAAATATGGTCTAGTTGTTTGTTCCGCAAGAGAGTAAGTTATTTAAAATATTTTTTATTTTTAAAACATGTTTTTATAATTGCATACTACAAATGTTAGATATTACTTAGTGATCTTTACAATTTTTATAATTCTGAACATATTTTATGAACTCATACCTTAACTGCTTTGCCGATCTGTATTTTATTAATAAAGGGTTGAAGAAAGAAATAGCAATGTGTGGCTTAGGTCGTTTAGAACAAAATCTTCAAATGAAAAAAAAAATCAAATGAAAAAAAAAAAAAGCATTTTTTTAAATACCTTGAATCTTCATGTAATTACACATTTGCATTCTCAGTTGGTTTAAAAAAAAATTGTAATTAGACGTTTTGTATTAGATCTATGTATAAGAAAACCATCTTAAATGAATGAAAGTAGACTACAAGTAAGAAAGAAGTATTACTATTGTAAATCTGTATCAGTCCTCACAAGCCGATGATGAAAACTGTAATAATAAAGTGAACATGCAAGGCAAACTAACACTGTAAATTGGATGTCTGAGGTGAAATAAAAAAATACAAAAATACCGTTACAGCATCAATTGTGCACTGTATATGCGTATAAAAGCTTGTTGCTATACACATATTTTTAAATTTGTTTCATTTTCTTTTTCGTGATTTCTCATTAATAACGTCGACACGGCTAAAAATATTTGCATTAAAACACCATCAGTAGCTCGCGATATCTGAAAGACGATTGTCTGCTTCGTGAAAGCAGCCGTCCGTGACCATATATTACAGAAGACAGCAAGTTCTTCATCGTTATCTCCCATTAGATTCAAATTATTTTAAAATCAAATGATCTGCCCCTAATAGCCTTCGATTGTAAATACTCTCGTGAACCACAGCTCTTAAATATTAGTTTGGATATCGTGGCATTTAGACAAGATGTGATTACCAGGGGTCGGCAACCTGCGGCTCGCGAGCCGTATGCGGCTCTTTTGCTGTGAAGATGCGGCTCTCCAGCTCCTTGCACAAATATTAATAGTTATATTATTTCATTTTCAAAACTCATATTAAATATCATAATGTAAAGAAAAACAACTTTAAACTGAATTAAAACACTTATCAGAGAACAGTTGTAATATGTGCAGTAGAAAGTAAACCGACAGCTGACAGCAGCTTGGACACCAGGCCCAGCCCTACAGCACAGTGGCAACAATTTAATGCTTGCCACTGCCCAAGTGCCGACTTTTTCAAATGTACTTAAATGTGGAATGAAATTTTTTAAAATTCAGAATGCATTTCCCTATCTGTCGGTAATCATTAATTTGACCTGAGCTAATTATTTTAAATAACAATTCACATTTATTTACCGAGTCCTAATCAAATAATAAAATACTGAAATAAAAATGTTAGTGACTCTTTAAATACTAGGATTATTTTGAAAATTCTAAATTTTGGCTCTTCAGTCTCAAAAGGTTGCCGACCCCTGGTTTACACTGTCGAGCTAAGTCCAAAATTGCGTTACTGTCTTTTCTGTCTAACCTGTAACCACTCTGTTGTGTTCTGACGAAGACCTTGGGTCGAAAGGTGCATGGTTTTTGTAACTGTTTTTAACTTGTGAGGTAACTAACACTATCTGTATTATTACCGATTGTATTAACTTCACTGCAGCTGCCATTTGTATTTAACAAATATCTTAACAACTAAGCTTAGAATTGTAGATTTTAAAAATCACAAAATTATTTTTAAATTTTAAAAATCTGAATTACGTCCCTTTAATTGCAGCTACCAGTTGTATTTAACAAATATCTTAACAACTTGACAATTAAGCTTAGAATTGTAGATTTAAAATAAAAAAAAAAATGATTTTTTTAAAAAAAAAGCTGAATTACTTCCCTTTATTGATTAATCATTCAGATTTCTCCCCCCTAACTAGGCTTTAGAAGGCGGCGGGCGGCTCTCTTTAGAAGAAAGACTACGCAAATATAGCGGCGAGGACGTGCATGTCCGGGGGTTTAGGGCGTCCCAGGGCAACATCCACGAGATGGACACCAACATGTCGGACGGAGACAAGAGGTGCAGAAAGGTCAGCAGCGGTCAGACACCCATACGGAGCAGCACGCCATCTATGCTGGCGGGTCAAGGTTGCGGTGGGAATGGTAGGTCGTTGGTGATGTTGGTGGGAGCTTGGTTTAAAGGTCTAGAGGTCAGGACTACTTAGGGAATGGTAGGTCATTGGTGATGTTTGTGGGAGCTTTAAAGGTCAAGAGGTCCAGGCTACAGTGGGAATGGTAGGTCATTGGTGATGTTGGTGGGAAGTTAAAAGGTCAAGAGGTCAGGACTACTTAGGGAATGGTAGGTCATTGGTGATGTTGGTGGGTGCTTGGTTTAATTAGGTCTTGAGGTCTAGGCTACAGGAATTAGGTCTAGAGGTCCAGGCTACAGGAATTAGGTCTAGAGGTCCAGGCTACAGGAATTAGGTCTAGAGGTCTAGGCTACAGGAATTAGGTCTAGAGGTCCAGGCTACAGGAATTAGGTCTAGAGGTCTATGCTACAGGAATTAGGTCTAGAGGTCCAGGCTAGAGGAATTAGGTCTAGAGGTCCAGGCTACAGGAATTAGGTCTAGAGGTCTATGCTACAGGAATTAGGTCTAGAGGTCCAGGCTACAGGAATTAGGTCTAGAGGTCCAGGCTACAGGAATTAGGTCTAGAGGTCCAGGCTACAGGAATTAGGTCTAGAGGTCCAGGCTACAGGAATTAGGTCTAGAGGTCCAGGCTACAGGAATTAGGTCTAGAGGTCCAGATACAGGAATTAGGTCTAGAGGTCCAGATACAGGAATTAGGTCTAGAGGTCCAGGCTACAGGAATTAGGTCTAGAGGTCCAGGCTACAGGAATTAGGTCTAGAGGTCCAGATACAGGAATTAGGTCTAGAGGTCCAGGCTACAGGAATTAGGTCTAGAGGTCCAGGCTACAGGAATTAGGTCTAGAGGTCCAGATACAGGAATTAGGTCTAGAGGTCCAGGCTACAGGAATTAGGTCTAGAGGTCCAGGCTACAGGAATTAGGTCTAGAGGTCCAGGCTACAGGAATTAGGTCTAGAGGTCCAGGCTACAGGAATTAGGTCTAGAGGTCCAGGCTACAGGAATTAGGTCTAGAGGTCCAGGCTACAGGAATTAGGTCTAGAGGTCCAGATACAGGAATTAGGTCTAGAGGTCCAGGCTACAGGAATTAGGTCTAGAGGTCCAGGCTACAGGAATTAGGTCTAGAGGTCCAGGCTACAGGAATTAGGTCTAGAGGTCCAGGCTACAGGAATTAGGTCTAGAGGTCCAGGCTACAGGAATTAGGTCTAGAGGTCCAGGCTACAGGAATTAGGTCTAGAGGTCCAGGCTACAGGAATTAGGTCTAGAGGTCCAGGCTACAGGAATTAGGTCTAGAGGTCCAGGCTACAGGAATTAGGTCTAGAGGTCCAGATACAGGAATTAGGTCTAGAGGTCCAGATACAGGAATTAGGTCTAGAGGTCCAGGCTACAGGAATTAGGTCTAGAGGTCCAGGCTACAGGAATTAGGTCTAGAGGTCCAGATACAGGAATTAGGTCTAGAGGTCCAGGCTACAGGAATTAGGTCTAGAGGTCCAGGCTACAGGAATTAGGTCTAGAGGTCCAGATACAGGAATTAGGTCTAGAGGTCCAGGCTACAGGAATTAGGTCTAGAGGTCCAGGCTACAGGAATTAGGTCTAGAGGTCCAGGCTACAGGAATTAGGTCTAGAGGTCCAGGCTACAGGAATTAGGTCTAGAGGTCCAGGCTACAGGAATTAGGTCTAGAGGTCCAGGCTACAGGAATTAGGTCTAGAGGTCCAGATACAGGAATTAGGTCTAGAGGTCCAGGCTACAGGAATTAGGTCTAGAGGTCCAGGCTACAGGAATTAGGTCTAGAGGTCCAGGCTACAGGAATTAGGTCTAGAGGTCCAGGCTACAGGAATTAGGTCTAGAGGTCCAGGCTACAGGAATTAGGTCTAGAGGTCCAGGCTACAGGAATTAGGTCTACTAGAGGTCCAGGCTACAGGAATTAGGTCTAGAGGTCCAGGCTACAGGAATTAGGTCTAGAGGTCCAGGCTACAGGAATTAGGTCTAGAGGTCTATGCTACTTAGGGAATGGTAGATAAATGGTGATGTTAGTGGCAGTTTAGTTTAATTAGGGGTTGCGTTGATAGTTGCTGTTTAATTAAGTCTAGAGTCTAGAGGTCTAGGATACAGAGGGAATGGTGAATCATAGGTGATGGTAGTAGCTTGGTGTAATTTACGTTCGAGTTCAAGGAATGCTAGAACACGTACAGCTTAGGTTTACTAGCGGGTAGGGGTCCAGGCTACTGTGGTAATGTTAGGTCACTACTTATGCTAGTGGTAACTTGGTTTATTCAGGTCTTGAGGTCCAAGCTAGAATTTGAATGGTCGGTCAATGGTGATGTTGGAAGCTTGATTTTACTAGTAAATTCAGGCTAGTTTTACAAGTATATTTTCTGATTGATTATGTAGTAATGTCATGACTATATTTAAATTATTACTTTAAATAAACTTTAATTATATGTAAATCGTGACTACAGGTAATTTATTAAAAAAGTTAAATTTTAACTATAAGTAATAGACGACTGTAGTTAAACTATGACCATTTGTAGAACCTGACTACAGGTAGAGTATTATTGAATGTGTCATAGTTTTGTTTTCTCACAGCCACGGTGCACGGGAGCGGGGAGCAGACGAGGAAAGAATCTGTGGCCAGTGCCACGTCACAGTGTCCATCTGATGTAGACGAGTATTCGCTCACACGTAGGGACTCTCACAGGATTAGGGGAGACGGGGCGTAAGTGAGCAACACTACTCTATATACACCATATATATATATATATATATATATATATATATATATATATATATATATATATATATATATATATAATTTTTTCATTATATTATGTATATATATATAATATATGTATGTATATATACATATAATTTTTTTAATATTATATAAACATATATATATATATATATATATATATATATATATATATATATATATATATATATATATATATATATATATATATATATAAATAAATAAATATATATATATATATATATATATATATATATATATATATATATATATATATATATATATATATATATATATATATATATAATTTTTCATTATATTATATATATATTTTATTTTTATTTCATGTTTTGAATATTTAATTTCTTATTCTCTGATTATATGCGATACAGTTATATGTATGTCTCAACTATGAGAAACTTTGTTTTATAAATACAATACGTTGATGTAACGCCATCGTTGTTTGTAGCTTCAGCCCGCGGCCTGGCGGGGAGCGACGTGGCAGGGACGATAACCTACGCGGCAGCCGCAAGGGCTACAACTCTAGCCCGATCTGGAACCAGGGGGTCATCAAGGAGTCCTCGCTGGAAGACCAGATCAACAGCAGCGAGGCGGAGAGCTCGTTCAGCGTCCAACCGGAGACTTACGTGGGCGGCGGCAAGCGGAGGGAGACGTACAACCACCCCAACATTGACGCCCCCTTCGGGCTCCCAGGGTGGGTTACTTTCTGGTGTATATGACGACTTAAACAATGTCATCTAAATCTTGCGATAAAGCAATGAGAACTTTTATAGATAACAATTGACATTCTTTCATGATAGCCATTATAATTTTTTTGTTTAGCTGTTAGTAATTTTTGTAGAATACCATTCATAAGGTATGGCGTCGTCGAACTATAGAGTATTTGGCTGCCATCCTGAGGGTCTCGAGTTCGGATCTAGAAGGACGTCCACGAGTCCACCCAGCTTTAATGGGTACCTGACTTACGCTGGGGAAAGTAAAGGCGGCTGGGCATAGTGCTGTCCACACCATGCATATGCCAGTCATATAACATGAACTCTACATCATCTGCCTAATGGATCTCTAAGTCTAAAGTGAAATCTATCATTTTTAAAACCATTCATTATATATCTGGATATTCCGTCGTAACATACATTTTGTGGATTAAGTCCAATAGCTGTGTAGTAATAAGTTTATCTACTGTTAGGTAACACAACATTTTAGATTAAACAAAGATTTGCTTACTTTGGGATCATTTAAACTTCCTTTCACATTGACTTTAAAGCGTTTCAAAATATTGGCAACTGAGTAAAGTTGATGTCGCATATAGAAGCTATACTCTTATCATTTATTTCACTTTCTGAAACGTAAAAAAGTCATAACTGACCTCATTGTCTTTGGGTGAATAGACTTATTGTATCACTTTACTTCTGTCGATTATTTAAACACAATACGATTTGGCACCACTTTGGCAAGGGTAAAAAGGTTGTGACAAACAGTAGAAAGTTTAAAATTACATTGGAATCACTCTAAAAATATGAGATTTCTGATTAATCTCTCTGATTGACAGTCGTAATAGTTTAGAATTGTAAGAATCTTAGGAGTTTATTAATTGTCATTTAGAACCTTATGTTTTCGAGGACAATGGTAAAGACTTTAAAAGTCCTACAGAAATACAAAGTTTTTAATAGACTATAATTTAAACGTATGTCAAATAGGACTTTTGTATTTCTTTGTTGACCACACACGACCTACTATTGTTACTTTTCTGCACAGTGGTTTTCTAAAAAGTAACAACCTATTTAAACATGTATATTTACAAACTTGCTTTTTCTCTAGTGAAAATATATACTTATACACGTGATATTCTTATTACTCTCCCTCTACCCAGAGATTCCAGCGCACATTCAAACAGCTTCAAAGAATACCACGAGCCCCGCCCACCAAGAACCGACACCATCCAGAACCTGGTCCTAGACGTCCACCAGATACCTTTCACCAAGCTGGAAGCGGGAACGAATCCCGTCAAAGACAGCCTGTCCCCTACCGAGGAAGACGCCGAGAAGGGCAGACACTGGAGCTGCGCCTCCACCCCGCGCTCTGCTGACGACCGCGCAGGACCGAAGACCTTCACCTTCTCCGTGCCGTGCTCCAGGTCCAACCCCTACGGGTGTAAGCACGAGAGTACCAAAAGCTACAACAGCGACAGCCACAACAGCAGCAACAGCCACAACAACAGCAGCAACAACGAGAGCGACAGCGAGGATCAGTACGCGGCGAAAATCTCGAACGTTGCTCTACAGCAGAAAAATCGTATGTATCGATACCAAGTGAACTCTCGACTCGCTGGTAAATCGGCAAACGATACTGATATCGACACTCGACCAGAACAGAAACTAGATCCCGTGGTCTTGACAAACAATCCAAATGAGTCGACATTCAATAACGGCAGAAAAGTAGGCCACGTCAATCATATCTACGTGCCTGAACCTCAGCCGCGAGACAGTTCTGTAGACCCCAAAACCCGCGATACTAGCAACACAAATTCCCAAACGAATACCCGTTCACAAAGCGATTCCATCTTCTACACAAAAGTACCGCTGGAAACTAAATCTATTTTTAGCGAAGGATCCGCCTATCCCATTACGTCATTTTATCAAAACAGAAAGGACGGCCGACTTCTAACCGCAGAACTAAAAGACGGTTTAAATGCAATAAATGATTCTGAATATGTTACAAACTTGATTAGGAATAATTTATTAAAACATAGCTTGATCCCACTGGCGAAATCCGAGGTGTTCAACCCGGATAACGACTCGAATTTACCGGCTTCAGGGACGGAAAAAGATTTTGTGGCCTCGGTTCATCGAGACGCGCCCACCGTTCACGAGGAAGAAGAAGACGACTACATTGACGCCTACCACGACATGAAGTCTTACCTCGAGCCGGCACCCGAGGAGCTGGGGATGGTCCGGCACCACTCGGAGATGACCCACCACCCCCAGCCCCGGGGCGGGTTCTTAAAGAAACGAGAATCGCTTCCGGCGGTGCCCGTCGCTGCCAGCAAACACCACCGGATTTTAGTCAGCAACCGCGACTCTCGGTCTCGCTATCTGGCATCCAACCCCTCCCACCAAGACTACCACCCACCGACCACGTGGTACCCGTATTATCAGTACCCACCCGATCAGGACATGACCACCAGCTACCTACCTCCACAGGAATACGAAATGACTCCCATGGTCATCCCATCCATGGCGGCCAACTTGCTCCCATTTCCCATCCCAGTCCAAACCAACGACGTCTACGTCCAGCGCCCTCCGTCAACATCCGACCAAGAACAAGGCAACAGCAGCGGCAACGAGAGCCAGACGCCGAAGAGAAAAACCTCCAGCGGGAAGAAACCGAGCCTCGTCTCTCTAGTCAGGGGCCGGCGGTCCGACAAAATCAAAGGCAACATCTCCGAGATCAAACACAACCGAAGCCTTTCGCTCAACCGCTTCAGCGGCTCCAGGAGAGAGAGGCTCAAGACACTGCAGAGCCAGAGAAGCAAGGAGGTTTGATGCCAACTCTGTTTAGACTCGAGGTTTGATGGCAACTCTGTTTAGAAACGAGGTTTGATGCCAACTCTGTTTAGACTCGAGGTTTGATGGCAACTCTGTTTAGACTCGAGGTTTGATGCCAACTCAGTTTAGACTCGAGGTTTGATGCCAACTCTGTTTAGACTCGAGGTTTGATGGCAACTCTGTTTAGACTCGAGGTTTGATGTCAACTCTGTTTAGACTCGAGGTTTGATGCCAACTCTGTTTAGAAACGAGGTTTGATGCCAACTCTGTTTAGACTCGAGGTTTGATGGCAACTCTGTTTAGACTCGAGGTTTGATGCCAACTCTGTTTAGACTCGAGGTTTGATGCCAACTCTGTTTAGACTCGAGGTTTGATGCCAACTCTGTTTAGACTCGAGGTTTGATGCCAACTCTGTTTAGACTCGAGGTTTGATGCCAACTCTGTTTAGACTCGAGGTTTGATGGCAACTCTGTTTAGACTCGAGGTTTGATGGCAACTCTGTTTAGACTCGAGGTTTGATGCCAACTCTGTTTAGACACGAGGTTTGATGCCAACTCTGTTTAGACTCGAGGTTTGATGCCAACTCTGTTTAGACTCGAGGTTTGATGGCAACTCTGTTTAGACTCGAGGTTTGATGTCAACTCTGTTTAGACTCGAGGTTTGATGCCAACTCTGTTTAGACTCGAGGTTTGATGTCAACTCTGTTTAGACTCGAGGTTTGATGCCAACTCTGTTTAGACTCGAGGTTTGATGCCAACTCTGTTTAGACTCGAGGTTTGACTCTGTTTAGACTCGAGGTTTGATGCCAACTCTGTTTAGACTCGAGGTTTGATGGCAACTCTGTTTAGACTCGAGGTTTGATGTCAACTCTGTTTAGACTCGAGGTTTGATGCCAACTCTGTTTAGACACGAGGTTTGATGCCAACTCTGTTTAGACTCGAGGTTTGATGTCAACTCTGTTTAGACTCGAGGTTTGATGCCAACTCTGTTTAGACTCGAGGTTTGATGCCAACTCTGTTTAGACTCGAGGTTTGACTCTGTTTAGACTCGAGGTGTGATGCCAACTCTGTTTAGACTCGAGGTTTGATGGCAACTCTGTTTAGACTCGAGGTTTGATGCCAACTCTGTTTAGACTCGAGGTTTGACTCTGTTTAGACTCGAGGTGTGATGCCAACTCTGTTTAGACTCGAGGTTTGATGGCAACTCTGTTTAGACTCGAGGTTTGATGCCAACTCTGTTTAGACTCGAGGTTTGATGGCAACTCTGTTTAGACTCGAGGTTTGATGCCAACTCTGTTTAGACTCTTTCAAATATTCTCATCGGTATATGCAACTGCTGTTGTCTATCACACTTGTACAGTTACACTTTTGTATTGAGCTCGGTAGTGGTGAGTGTTTCAGCAAAATTTACATTAAATAAAAACATAATCCAATTGTTTTGCCAGTATTTGTTCATAAGGCATATATACATGTACAAATGTCGTTAAGTTAGAAACACAACTATACACATAACATATAAGCGTGTATTATCTGTCTATGCCATATTATATGATGTAGAGTGACATATGATATGCAACATTCATTTATCTCAAATCTGAGAACACTAAATTTTCCCTATTTGACCTTTAGTTTCTATGTAAGACGCTAGACGGATGTCTATAGCGCCATTTCTAGGACCACAGCAGTCTTCTTCTTCCGTTCTTAATTTTTAGTGTTGGGAGGGATCGAGCCTTATCTGCCAGAGGGTTTGAACTCGAGACTTTTTTCGAATTTATCAACCGACTCGATTATGCTTCCATCACAGTTAAGGATTACGTGTCAACTGGTTATGCGCCATTGAGGCCATTGACTCCGATTTCAGCCTGCTTTTCTTTTTGGATTTGCTTCCATAGCCTTTGTCCAACCAAGAACAAACTACAAGGCAGCAGTTGTTTGATTTTGGAGTTGTCTCTCCTAGAAGAGTGGCTGTCCCCAGCTAACGAGCCTCATCTGCCCGAGGAATCGAACTCGAGACTTTTCGGTATAGCAACCATGAGCTTTACCGACTCGACCACGCCGACCCCAGCAGTGATAGGATAGACTTGAAAAGAGCCTGCTATAGCGAGCATCTCTTTTAACCTTACTATATGAAGCTGGTCTTCACTGAGGTATAATAATTGAAAACTTTGTCATGGAACAATCATGGAATAATAACAGAACCCTACGTTTTTGTATTTTATATTTATTTATATACCGAATCGGAGTAAACAACAGTAAATGTTAAAAAAATGTTATTAGGTGTGTGGTCAGCATCCAAACTTAACATGTAAGTTATGTCATCAATCAAAATATGAAATAAAAAATGATCAAAATTGTATGAATTAAAAAAATATCCACGTTAAAATATTTGGTTACATGGGCCTACGTCTTTTATAAATAAACATTTCTTATAAGTCATCAGTCAAAACACGATAGATCAGCAGTCAAATCACTCTAGGTCAGAGGTCAATACGAGACATGTCATTGGTCAAGGAATCGCCATAGTCAGTTCAACCAAGCAAAGCGTATTCTACAGTAAGTAATGTAGTATGTAACGTTTGAGATTCTTATCTCAAGTACCAAGGATGTTTACTACAGCACAGTTCCGTGGCGAATATATTGTCAACAAATGTATTTTAGACAATCAAACAGTAATTATGTGGATAGAATAAATATACATAATACAATAAATTCTTGATAATATGATAAATACTCTAAATGATATTTGATAATTGGCTCAATTTATACCAAAGCCAGCCTATATATATTTACATATATATATATTTACATATATATATATATTTACATATATATATATATTTACATATATATATATTTACATATATATATATATATATATATATATATATATATATATATATATACCATAGGCAATGTATTTAGGGCACTATATACAATATGTAAATAGGCTATTTTTAGTAAGTGTGGCATATATATATATATATATATATATATATATATATATATATATATATATATATCACCGCGTGTGCAATTATTTTGGCGGTGCGGGATATACGTCGCTGTATCGTGGCATCTTTTTGATGAGCCGCTCCACCTTGGGGTAGTACGGGCTGAAGGGCCCCAGCCTCTGTCGGACCATGATGCCCCGCCACCAAGCCTGGGCCTTGACAATGTGCTGACTCTGTTTCTCCAGTAGGGCCTTCTCCGTGTCATGTTTCGCCTTGATGCGCCTGGGGTGGAGTGGGTCATTCATCAGGTACGTTTTAGAAGGGTGATGGTAAGAGAAAAGACAAGCGGAGTGAAATAGTCAATTGGCTATGTTAGAGGAAATCCCTTACATCATTACACTTAAGAACGAAGAAGAAGAAGACGGACTAATATTGGTCTGATAGTCAACAGCTAGAACACAATGCTATGAGGTAAGGTTTTTCTAAATTTGCTTTAAATTATTGGATATATTTTTGTCACGCTGTTATCGATGGTAGGTTTAGGGTTTTTGGGTTAAGTGCAAGGGCTTAGTAGAGAGCTCAGAATTTTGGTTTAAGAGAGCGATACTTGTCACTTGGCCCACCCAGCATTAAAACATACCCAACCAGTCCCTGAGTCCACCCAGCATTAAAACATACCCAACCAGTCCCTGAGTCCACCCAGCATTAAAACATACCCAACCAGTCCCTGAGCCTACCCAGCTTTAAAACATACCCAACCAGTCCCTGAGCCTACCCAGCATTAAAACATACCCAACCAGTCCCTGATCCTACCCAGCATTAAAACATACCCAACCAGTCCCTGAGCATACCCAGCATTAAAACATACCCAACCAGTCCCTGAGCCCACCCAGCATTAAAACATACCCAACCAGTCCCTGAGTCCACCCAGCATTAAAACATACCCAACCAGTCCCTGAGTCCACCCAGCATTAAAACATACCCAACCAGTCCCTGAGTCCACTCAGCATTAAGACGTACCCAACGTAGAGGCATAATGATGACAACACAATTACACTGCTCTAGATCAGTACGCTACAAACAAAACCAAGCCGAGGTACGTTTAACCCAATTGACCCACCTATTGTCTGAGATGATGGGCATGTATTCCTCCGTCATATGGTGGATGTACTGGATCCTGTCTAGAACACGCTGACGGTCTTCCTTCAATGCGTCCAGCTCGTTGATTAGAATGTCCCTCTCTGTCTCGTATTTATCCACCCAAAAGGCCAAAAGTTCCTGGTGTAATCGAGCAAGAACCTTGTTTTACTGGGAGTGGGACAGTCGAGTAGCGAACATGAATGGCTCACACGAAAGGTTTGTTATATTTCAGGTAGAAGTATATCAGGGACCTGAGTACTCGGTCGTCTATACGCCTCAGTGTCTGGTCAATCTATACATCTGGGTACCCGGTCACTCTATACATATGGGTACCCAGTCAGATCGTATTTTTGGGTACCCGGTTACCCCTTTTTTAAATATCTGGGTACCCATTTAATCTATACATCTGTGTACCCATCTGATCGAATTTCTGGGTACCCGGTCCATCTATACATCTGGGTACCTGCCAAGTCTGTATCTATTGCTAACCAGTTGTGCTATTCATGTGGGTACTCGGCCATTCTATACATTATTCCACCGTTCGCAGTACATATGTATTTGTGCCATACTTAAAACGGACATTGATCAAAGCAAAAGTAGGCCTACCACAAACATTGTTGACATTTACAAACAATCACATGATATTACCAGCACACTATCACACCTATGCATAATCACACCTGCACACAATCACACCTGCACATAATCACACCTGAACATACTTACACCTGCACATAATAACACCTGCACATAATCACACCTGAAAATAATCACACCAGCACATAATCACACCTGCACACAATCACACCTGCACATAATAACACCTGCACATAATCACACCTGCACATAATCACACCTGCACATAATCACACCTGCACATAATCAACCCTGCACATAATAACACATGCGCATAATCACACCCGCACACAATCACACCTGCACATAATCACACCTGCACATAATCACATCTGCACATAATAACACCTGCACATAATCACACCTGCACACAATCACACCTGCACATAGTCTCACCTGCACATATTCACACCTGTACACAGTCTCACCTGTACTTATTCACACCTCCACATATCACACCTGTACATTATCACACCTGCACATATTCACACCTGCACATAATCACACCTGCACATAATCACACCTGCCCACAGTCTCACCTGCCCACAGCCACACCTGCCCACAGCCTCACCTGCCCACAGTCTCACCTGCCCACAGCCACACCTGCCCACAGTCTCACCTGCCCACAGCCTCACCTGCCCACAGCCTCACCTGCCCACAGCCTCACCTGCCCACAGCCACACCTGCCCACAGTCTCACCTGCCCACAACCTCACCTGCCCACAGCCTCACCTGCCCACAGTCTCACCTGCCCACAACCTCACCTGCCTACAGTCTCACCTGCCCACAGTCTCACCTGCCCACAACCTCACCTGCCTACAGTCTCACCTGCCCACAGTCTCACCTGCCCCCCCACCCCCCCCCCCGTTTACCTGTGTCTTCTGTGTCTTGTCCCTAATACTGTTCACCATGGCATAGTGACATTGAGTTTCCCTGGTCCGCTCCTTCTGCAGTGACCGTCGTTGATTGTCCACCTGCGCGTCATGGTTGATCCAGATCTTTCGGCTCTGTTTGATTTGCATCTCGGCTGACAGGTGGTGAGACAACAGTCGTTGGTACAGGTGGTGATACCAAGTGTTTGGTGTAGTGGTGATACCAAGTGTTTGGTGTAGTGGTGATACCAAGTGTTTGGTGTAGTGGTTATACCAAGTGTTTGGTGTAGTGGTGATACCAAGTGTCTGGTGTAAGGTGGTGATACCAGGTGTTTGGTGTATCTTCAAACCCAACCCCTATCTTTAAACCCCACCCCTATCTTTAAACCCCACCCCTATCTTTAAACCCCACCCCTATCTTTAAACCCCACCCCTATCTTTAAACCCCACCCCTATCTTTAAACCCCACCACTATCTTTAAACGCCACCCCTATCTTTAAACCCCACCCCTATCTTTAAACCCCACCCCTATCTTTAAACCCCACCCCTATCTTTAAACCCCACCCCTATCTTTAAACCCCACCCCTATCTTTAAACCCCACCACTATCTTTAAACCCCACCCCTATCTTTAAACCCCACCCCTATCTTTAAACCCCACCCCTATCTTTAAACCCCACCCCTATCTTTAAACCCCACCCCTATCTTTAAACCCCACCCCTATCTTTAAACCCCACCCCTATCTTTAAACCCCACCCCTATCTTTAAACCCCACCCCTATCTTTAAACCCCACCCCTATCTTCAAACCCCACCCCTATCTTTAAACCCCACCCCTATCTTTAAACCCCACCCTTATCTTTAAACCCCACCCCTATCTTTAAACCCCACCCCTATCTTTAAACCCCACCCCTATCTTTAAACCCCACCCCTATCTTTAAACCCCACCCCTATCTTTAAACCCCACCCCTATCTTTAAACCCCACCCCTATCTTTAAACCCCACCCCTATCTTTAAACCCCACCCCTATCTTCAAACCCCACCCCTATCTTCAAACCCCACCCCAATCTTTAAACCCCACCCCTATCTTTTAACCCCACCCCTATCTTTAAACCCCACCCCTATCTTTAAACCCCACCCCTATCTTTAAACCCCACCCCTATCTTTAAACCCCACCCCTATCTTTAAACCCCACCCCTATCTTCAAACCCCACCCCAATCTTTAAACCCCACCCCTATCTTTAAACCCCACAATTATCTTTAAACCCCACCCCTATCTTTAAACCCCACCCCTATCTTTAAACCCCACCCCTATCTTTAAACCCCACCCCTATCTTTAAACCCCACCCCTATCTTTAAACCCCACCCCTATCTTTAAACCCCACCCCTATCTTTAAACCCCACCCCTATCTTTAAACCCCACCCCTATCTTTAAACCCCACCCTATCTTTAAACCCCACCCTCTGGCCATGGACACAACCTACCTTTGTTGGAGATGTAGTCGTTCTCCATTTTGCTGCGCGCCTGTAACTCTTGGATCTCGTTCTGCCAGTGCCAGGCCAGGGCGGTCAGTCTCTTAGACTCGGATCTCTTTAGTGCCCTCGTCTTTCTGATCTCCTTCTGGCTTGGAGAAACACAGTCTAGAGCAAGGCTAGGTTAAGTAGGCTAATGCCTAGGTCCGGCTAGGTTAAGTAGGCTAATGCCTAGGTCATATTAGGTTAGGTAGGCTAATGCCTAGGTCCGGCTAGGTTAAGTAGGCTAATGCCTAGGTCCGGCTAGGTTAAGTTGGCTAATGCCTAGGTCCGGCTAGGTTAAGTAGGCTAAGGCCTAGGTCCGGCTAGGTTAAGTAGGCTAATGCCTATGTCCGGCTAGGTTAAGTAGGCTAATGCCTAGGTCCGGCTAGGTTAAGTAGGCTAAGGCCTAGGTCCGGCTAGGTTAAGTAGGCTAATGCCTAGGTCCGGCTAGGTTAAGTAGACTAATGCCTAGGTCCGGCTAGGTTAAGTAGGCTAATGCCTAGGTCCGGCTAGGTTAAGTACGCTAATGCCTAGGTCCGGCTAGGTTAAGTAGGCTAATGCCTAGGTCTGGCTAGGGTAAAGTAGGCTAATGCCTAGGTCATATTAGGTTAGGTAGGCTAATGCCTAGATCTGGCTAGGTTAAGTAGGCTAATGCCTAGGTCATATTAGGTTAGGTAGGCTAACGCCTAGGTCTGGCTAGGTTAAGTAGGCTAATGCCTAGGTCTGGCTAGGTCAACGTTTATATCTGAGTCAATGTGGTAGAAGGGTAGAGTGTTCGACTGCTAACCCGAAAATCTCGAGTTCGGATACAGGGCTCGAGTCCGTAGGTCTCATATTCCGAGGTCACTAAAAGTTAAGTTAATAATGCTGTAAGTAGGTTCAAGTCTATATCAGGTTAAACATCAGGCACTCCCCTACCCTCAGGTGCTTGATCCTCTCATCCCACCTCAGGGGTTCCTGGAACTTGTCGATAAGCCCCATACGCTTACACCGGGCCTGATCAAAAGACTCCTGCAGCGACTGGTAGGAACATTTCTAGAGCGGTGGAATACACGAATTTAAGAAGCGAGGTTGGAATACACGAGTTTAAGAAGCGAGGTTAGACATGTAGAGCGGTGGAATACACGAGTTTAAGAAGCGAGGTTGGAATACACGAGTTTAAGAAGCGAGGTTGGAATACACGAGTTTAAGAAGCGAGGTTGGACATGTATAGCTGTGGAATACACGAGTTTAAGAAGCGAGGTTGGAATACACGAGTTTAAGAAACGAGGTTGGACATGTATAGCTGTGGAATACACGAGTTTAAGAAGCGAGGTTGGAATACACGAGTTTAAGAAACGAGGTTGGACATGTAGAGCGGTGGAATACATGAGTTTAAGAAGCGAGGTTGGAATACACGAGTTTAAGAAGCGAGGTTGGACATGTAGAGCGGTGGAATACATGAGTTTAAGAAGCGAGGTTGGACATGTAGAGCGGTGGAATACATGAGTTTAAGAAGCGAGGTTGGACATGTAAAGCGGTGGAATACACGAGTTTAAGAAGCGAGGTTGGACATGTAAAGCGGTGGAATACACGAGTTTAAGAAGCGAGGTTGGAATACACGAGTTAAAGAAGCGAGGTTGGACATGTAAAGCGGTGGAATACACGAGTTTAAGAAGCGAGGTTGGCCATGGTGTCTAAGTATAAATAGGAGGGCGTGAGATGTGATAGAAGTAAATAAAGTTTACGATTGATGAGGTCGTTTGGGAAGAATAACGTGTTTATTGTTTCTATTATCACGAATATGATTGCTTCTCATTTTATATGTCCGGTTTTTTTTTGGGGGGGGGGGGGGGGGGGAATGAGAATCCTTCACTACCATCGTCTAACCATTAAAACCCTTCACTACCATCGTCTAACCATTAAACCCCTTCACTACCATCGTCTACCCATTAAACCTTTTATTACCATCGTCTAACTATTAAACCCCTTCACTACCATCGTCTAACCATTAAACCCCTTCACTACCATCGTCTAACCATTAAACCCCTTCACTACCATCGTCTAACCATTAAACCCCTTCACTACCATCGTCTAACCATTAAACCCCTTCACTACCATCGTCTAACCATTAAACCCCTTCACTACCATCGTCTAACCATTAAACCCCTTCACTACCATCGTCTACCCATTAAACCTTTTATTACCATCGTCTAACCATTAAACACATTCATTACCAATGTCTAACCATCTAACCATCTAACCGTCTAACCATCTAACCGTCTACTAACCATTAAGTGGATGCAGTTTGACCTTGCCTTACCTGAACCAGTTCCGATACGACCCCAGAGAAAATTTTGCGAACGAACTTTAAATTTCTCTGCCTCATCGCCGCCTCGCTAGCTCCGCGGCCGCGAACATCTTTTTCCGTTATAACCTATTCAGAATATACTGTTATATATACATACTGACATTTGTACGCTTACACTTACATGTATAGATATACATCGGGAACCCGTCTACGTCCCGTATACACTCAAGTCTTACGTTATGTCTTGTTAGTTATTGTTGTGTCCCTTGTATTAGATATATCATAGTTATGTCCCTTGAGCTTGTAGTCTGTGTTTACTTAAAAGTGAGTGACAAAGGACTAAGACGTGTTTTTGGAGTTTGTTCTCTAAGGATTGAATACAAATCTTCAGTAAACCTGATGGTGTCTCGAGTTGTGGTACAACCAGTGGAGTAAATTAACGACACGTACACCTACTCTTACACTTCAACACTCACATACACACACAAACACACAATCACACATAATTGTATATACTTATGGTCATCGAAAAAAACATAAATTAACATTACATGTAGTATTAAATAACTACAGTTATTAAATTACAGTATTTCAGTATTGAATAACTACAGTTCGGAAAATTGAGAAATAAATTTTATAATTCTGTTCCTTAATTAAATTAATTTAAAATGTACGGGCTTTATAAAACTTATATTATTTCTTGAAAATTTGTTTTTGTTGGATAAATCAGTATTTATTTTTACATTCAAATTTTATATATATATATATATATATATATATATAAAAATTGAAATGACGCTTACAGAGGCAGAGTCGCACGAATGGGCCTTTACTTCCTCCAAACCTCGTGTGATCTCGTTGACACGTCTCTCAAGGACAGGCTCGTAGTTATGCCGCACGGATAGGAAGTCTTGCTGTGGATAGAGCAGGGCCACTACAGTCACAGAACGAATCCACCAGCGGATCAGTTCAAACCTCCAGTACACTGACACAATGCCAGTGGCTAAGCCATGAGTTTTGTATGGGGATGTTAACTTTCAGTACACTGACACAATGCCAGTGGCTAAGCCATGAGTTTTGTATGGGGATGTTAACTTTCAGTACACTGACACAATGCCAGTGGCTAAGCCATGAGTTTTGTATGGGGATGTTAACTTTCAGTACACTGACACAATGCCAGTGGCTAAGCCATGAGTTTTGTATGGGGATGTTAACTTTCAGTACACTGACACAATGCCAGTGGCTAAGCCATGAGTTTTGTATGGGGATGTTAACTTTCAGTACACTGACACAATGCCAGTGGCTAAGCCATGAGTTTTGTATGGGGATGTTAACTTTCAGTACACTGACACAATGCCAGTGGCTAAGCCATGAGTTTTGTATGGGGATGTTAACTTTCAGTACACTGACACAATGCCAGTGGCTAAGCCATGAGTTTTGTATGGGGATGTTAACTTTCAGTACACTGACACAATGCCAGTGGCTAAGCCATGAGTTTTGTATGGGGATGTTAACTTTCAGTACACTGACACAATGCCAGTGGCTAAGCCATGAGTTTTGTATGGGGATGTTAACTTTCAGTACACTGACACAATGCCAGTGGCTAAGCCATGAGTTTTGTATGGGGATGTTAACTTTCAGTACACTGACACAATGCCAGTGGCTAAGCCATGAGTTTTGTATGGGGATGTTAACTTTCAGTACACTGACACAATGCCAGTGGCTAAGCCATGAGTTTTGTATGGGGATGTTAACTTTCAGTACACTGACACAATGCCAGTGGCTAAGCCATGAGTTTTGTATGGGGATGTTAACTTTCAGTACACTGACACAATGCCAGTGGCTAAGCCATGAGTTTTGTATGGGGATGTTAACTTTCAGTACACTGACACAATGCCAGTGGCTAAGCCATGAGTTTTGTATGGGGATGTTAACTTTCAGTACACTGACAGAATGCCAGTGGCTAAGCCATGAGTTTTGTATGGGGATGTTAACTTTCAGTACATTGACAGAATGCCAGTGGCTAAGCCATGAGTTTTGTATGGGGATGTTAACTTTCAGTACACTGACACAATGCCAGTGGCTAAGCCATGAGTTTTGTATGGGGATGTTAACTTTCAGTACATTGACAGAATGCCAGTGGCTAAGCCATGAGTTTTGTATGGGGATGTTAACTTTCAATACACTCACAGAATGCTAGTGGCTTAGCCTGAGTTTTGTATGGGGATGTTTTAAACCTCACAGAACAACACCAACATACGCCACTGACATATCCGCCAGGATAAATTTTACAGTCCTTACCAGAGGCGTAGCGACCCTTATCGGCGCCCGTGGAAAAACTCAATTTGGCGACCCCCCCCCCCCCCCACAGTTGACAAACTTTCCATTTTGAGCCCACCCCCCATGAATTTTTTTTATATTTATAATGCAAAACTGCAGCTAAAATGAGCTTTTAAGTTTTTTCCAAACTATTTTGGCGCCCCCTAAGGTCGGCGCCCGGGGACATATGTACCCCCCTCGCTACGCCTCTGGTCATTACCCTCTTAGAACTATATAATTATATATATATATAAATATATATATATATATATATATATATATATATATATATATATATATATATATATATATATATATATATATATATATATATATATATATGTGTGTGTGTGTGTGTGTGTGTGACCCTATCTCCACATACTAAATCCTGTCGAACCCCTCGCAGCATATACCTATTGCTACTTCTTCCCCCCTCCCTTTCTTTAACCCCATGTATTAGAACACCCCTTCTCACTTCTCCGTCATCAGCTGAAATAGCTCTACCATATCATCAGTAACTTATCCCTGTCCCACCTCCCCCCTTCTCCCACCCACAGCTATACTGCCTCACCGTTCATTAACTTGCTGATACCTTAGCCCCTACCCCCAACCCAAGGTAAAACACCCCCAACCCCACATTGAACTATACGTACCTGTTGGACGCCCATTTTTACCGTTGGCCTAAAGACACCTTTCTCGTAGGCTATGGAGTCTTTGCCCCGTATCTCCAGGGCGGGGGCGTCAAGCGTGTGGGCCAGTATGTCCAGTTTGTCGGCAAATTCTTCAAACACCACCGCGAGGTTGACGGCATCAATGGACGACAATCTGGAACACGAACACTCGTTGTCATGACGACAGACTACAACATGAACATTCGTTGCCATGACGACAGCCTACAACATGAACATTGGTCGCCATGACGACAGCCTACATTTTAAATTCGCGTTATTTTCTTCTAATTCTACATGGATTTTAACTTTGAGATCTTAACAGTTTGTTGTACCCTGTGGAAGATTAGGAGTGTGTGTGTGTGGGGGGGGGGGGGGGGGGTGGGGGGGGGTGGAAGATCATTCCCCAGTGGAAGATCAAGTATAGAGATTCAATAACTAGCAGAAGGTTGGGGGTGGAGGTGGGGGTCAGTCCCTAGATGAAGATTGTAGATATGTTCATTTCCTAGTGAAATATTGGGGTTGGGTTTAGTCCCTAGTGGAATATCTGGGTTGGGTTCAATCCCCAGTGAAAGATTTCACTGACTCACATAAAAGGTGGTTTTTTGTAGCGCTTCAGGTGTTTCTTGTCAATCATGCTGGCAATGTGTTCACAGCTCATGGTGGACTCGCTTGAAGGAGCTCTGGATAGACGTCGATGTGACTCTGGCTAGCCTGATGGTCGAGGGGCGTCTAGACTGAGTCGATATGACTGGCTATCCTGTTTGTGGAGGGGGGTCTAGACGGACGTCGATATGACTCTGGCTAGCCTGCTGGTGGAGGGGGGTCTAGACGGACGTCGATATGACTCTGGCTAGCCTGCTGGTGGAGGGGGGTCTAGACGGACGTCAATATGACTCTGGCTAGCCTGCTGGTGGCGGGGTGGTTAAGATGGACTTCAAGAGGATAAAGCTGGAAACGAGAATACCAACAAATTGAAACAAAGGTTTTGCTAAAATTTATATTAAAAACCACCCTAGTTTTACAATTTATCATTAGAATTTTACAACTGTTAGCAAAACATGTTTCTTTAAATTTCCTCTTTTATTTCTCATTTTTTCATTTTTTTTTTCATAGAGCCCATACACAACTGTATGTTTTAAATAGAATACGACCATCTTCTAGTAAAGTTTCAAACCTGACGGTCCATGGGGCTAGTGAAATAGAGTTCACCTTTTCAGTGACCTCGGCATTTGAGGAATAGTGTAGTCAGCACTATGCCCAGCCATCTTTACTTTCCCCAACGTGAGTAAGGTACCCATTAGAGCTGGATGTGACATTCTACGTACTTGAACCCGGAATCAAACTCGACACTTTCAGGTTATCAGTTGTATACTCTACTATTCGACTACTCCGTTCCATGATCTAGTAAAGCTAGACAATTAAATTTTGTAGCAATGTGAAGCTTTTTGTTTCCTCTATTTAACTAGTTTTGGGATAAAATACTCAAACATAAATGAGTCATCTCACAGCTTGCTCTAGCTGGAACAACTTGTGGATCGCCACACATTAATAAAACAGAAATCCACGTTGATGCTTCTTTTTTTGGACGTACCACTTGTATGAAATAATAGATTGAAACAATAAGGATAAGACGATTCAATTGATCGATGAATTCATAGATTTGATATTTACAAATGTTTTCAACAACTTCGTACACTTTTCAATCACAAGTTTAAACAGGAGTCTACGTTCATTTTACTTCTCATTGTGTGCGCACCAAACATCACTTCAGTGCGTAATACGTATTTCTTCAGTACGCACAGTCGGTTAAAGATGGCTGTTATAAGTTGCTTGTAGGCCATAGCGAAATGTCTTAATACATTGCATTTTTACTTAGTATTTATTTACTTAGTATAAAAATGATATTCTCTTGGTATCCTCTATAGATGTGGATCTTAATCTTTTGTGAGGTACCGAACCTCACTAGTTTTAGATGCGCATTCAACAAACCCTTTTAATAATTCTATCGTCTGACACAATCAGATCAGTGTCTAAGCTGCTGTTGCATATAGAAATGTTTTAAACGTTGTGAGGTCTAAGTTGAAAAAGCTAGTCATCATTATGGGATATGG
>NW_026732097.1:445000-512500 GCF_028476545.2 Physella acuta
ATCGTCTCCGTATCATCAATTATCTTCTTGAACATCTCGAGCATGTAGTTCTTGTTATTCAGTTCTTCTCGCACAGCATTAGCCAGGTATTCAAAGGAATTGTTCTCAAAACACAAAAGCCAGAAAACGTTATTTTTATACTTAGCAAATTATTCTTCGATCAGTCTGACTTAAAAAAAACATTTTTAAAAATTAATTCCTTTTTTGTTTTTGGGTTTCAAACTTTTTTTTCCGCCTCAGACAAGTCATTTACAGCGTCAGTTTGCCTTGCATGTTCGCTTTAATATTACAATTTTCATTATCGGCTTGTGAGTACTGATACAGATTTATAATAGTAATACTTTTTTGTTACATGAATCCTACTTTAATTTATTTAAGATGGTGTACTAACTTACAATCAAAATAAATGTTTATCAGTTTCTTGTATATATTTTGTTAACTTGTTTGACATGTTATTTTTACATTTTGGTTTAGCTTTATATTCCGCGAAACTGGTGTTGTCTTAAAGATCAGTCTGTATGCTACTTCCCTTTCTTTTGGTGTAATGCGTTGAATTTGTAGGTTTCTAGATGTATCATTTAAGTCTATTATATAGTGTTCCCTGGCCCAACTAATTCTGGTGTATAAGGGTGTCGCTTTTTGTTTATTAGGATGCGTATGTTTTTGTGTGTTTTCCCCAAATGCTTTTGTTTCCCCCTTAGTGTGTTGTTGTGATGTATAATTTTAGAATACTCTTTATTTTCAACCCTATGTAGTATCGTGCTTATGTGGTTCTATCCTTATGCTATCCCTATCCAGATATTTTAATCGGAAGAAGTTTATTTTTGCATGAATGTCATTTAGCCTTATTCCTCCTTTTAGTTAGTTTTGTATTTTTGTATTTTTTTTTGTATTTTTTTTAGTGTTTGGATATTTAATTTCACATAGAATTACTCTTTTTTTTTTTGCGGTACGAGCCCTGCTTTTAATTACAACAGGTTCTGACTTTTCAGAATAGCACAGGTTCTCTTAACAGCTGGGTTAATCAAATCCTTTCTATAGTTGTTGGCTCACAAGATGGCGCGAATGGATGCGAATGTACATCTTGGGGTCATCCATAAATGACGTCACGCTTTTTTAAACGATTTTTACCTCCCCGCCTCCCCTCCGTCATACGTCGTCACAAAAAGCCAGACCCCCCCCCCCCCCCCCTAAAATGACGTCACACCTCAGCTAATGCCCCCTCAAAATTGCTTGTGAATTTTTTTAAACATCGATATTTTCCCAGAATCTTGTCAGAACTCTGTCAACATAAAGTATTTTAATGTAATGTTAATTAATGTTGTCTAACATTGCTTTTTTATAATGCAAAAGTGTGACGTCACACCATCTGAACCCCCCCCCCCCCCCCCCCGCCCGCTCATCACACACCGTCACAAAAATACGGACCCCCCTCTCTGGTCTTTAGTTCTGCGAGTAGCCAACACAACACCTTTGCCATCTTTGTGGGTTCAACCCCAACTGTCTCGCGATGAATGAGACCATTGTAACGGAAAGAGTTGCAGCTCTTTAAGGTTGTTGGGTTCAAGGCTCATATTCTGTTTACTCCTCTTCTACAAAGTAGGGGAGTTGTTCCTAAGGATCATCCAGGCAACACAAACAGAGGCCTTTTTATTAGGTAGTTTTGTATTTATATTTTTATTTTTTTTTTTTTATTTTTTTTTTTTTTATTTTTTTAACCTTTTTACTTTCTCGTATATACGAAGCATAGAGAAAGTATTGTAATCGTGCGCAAAAATCACTTGAAATTTTAACAATTTTCACCGTATTACAACTCAGTCCTTCTTCACATCCGAAGTATAGAGGACTTATTTTAATCGGGCAAAAATTATCAATCCAGATTTATCAAAATTAAGAGGTTTTGTGCGTAATCCATTCTGAAAAACGGGGCTTTGCAATTCTGTCCGTATGTCTGTGTGTCTGTCTGTGTGTCTGTCTGTCTGTGTGTAAACACGATAACTTGAGTACCGTTACAGCTAGGTTAATGAAATTTCATATAAAAGTATTTTATCAAAATCGTAGATCCGTATCAACTTTTGAGCGATTTCCGATAACCGAAAGTGATACTTTTTCTACTTTGAAATTTTCAAAAGCCTATAACTTGAGTACTATTTCAGATAGATAAACGAAATTTCACATGTAAGTAAAAGATCTAATTCTCTACCTTCTGTTAAATTTTGAGTCATTTCCGTTGATCGGAAGTAGTAATTTACGCTACTTTCGATTTCTCAAAAAAACGAATGTAAATTTTTAAAGTACTAATAATATTGCGCACTATTATGCACTTTTTTATTTAGCGTTCACTTGGTGTGCAATTCTTTTGTCTACGAGATTTTATTCAATTTTTAAAACTTTAAGTATTTAAAATGGATTAAAAATCATGACTATAGCCCGAGTTCCCATCCCTTGTTGTTTTATATAAGAATATTCGAGAAAGTTTAGGGGAGATCACTCCCGGTTTATTTTTTTCCGCCTCAGACACGTAATTTATAGTATTTTATAGCGTCAGTTGTGTGTTCGCTTTAGTATTACAGTTTTCATCATCGGCTTGTGAGGACTGATACAGATTTACAATAGTAATATTTCTTTCTTACTTGTAGCCTGCTTTCATTCATTTAAGATTGTTTACTTATACATAGATCTAATACAAAACGTCTAAATATAAAGAAAAAATAAAAATTAAAAACCAATCTGAAACTTAAAATGCAAATGTGTAATTAAATGATGATTCAAGGGATTTTTTTTTCCCGGCGTGCGTGGTGGGCTGAGGGGACGGGTGACGGGGGGGGGTGTGGAATTTGGGGTTTTAAGTAGAGCTGAAATAAATTTGTGATTACAGATTTACAATGATACACATTTTAAGCAGTGTTATTACAATGAAACACATCAGAGCAAACATTCTTCCTAGTTTTGTATTAAGGTTTGTGATCACTAGATGAGTATCATGTGTATACTGTGGGTTAAATCTCAGTTAAGAAAATTCTGTTTTATTTTAAGTTTATTTATGATGTAGAAACTGATTGTTCAAAAGGTTAGTATAACTGTTACATTTAATTTGTGATCAAAATATTTCTAAACTTTGCAATGTAAGTTAAAGGCAAAAGTTATTTTAAATACCTTCAGAAGGTAGTTCATTGAATTTGTTAAAAGCAATTGAAGGAACGCTCGATCGTGTTGGAGTTTGCTCTCATCTGTGAGAATTCTCTCCCCTATATGTTGTACCTAAACACACAGAAGGCCATATCAATCATGTTTATTTGTAGTTATTAACAATTTACTATAAAAACAAAAAAAAAACCTTACGACCGCGTGCTAATTAGTGTCTATTGAATCCACATTAGATGATCAAGAACTGTAAGAACCAACAAGTAATTAGTTAATTAATTAGATCTATACTAGGCCCTATATGAGACGCAAAACGATGTGTGATTATTTAAAAAATAAATAATGAACGACGCGGAATAATCTGGAGTATTAACACCAAATGTCATGGAATAGTTTATGATACCCAATTTAAAAGCTATAGGAAAATGTGTGATTCAAAATTCAAATGTTATGGGACAATATGTAATTCAAAATTCAATGGGATAATATGTAATACAAGCACCCAACGATTCATTAGAAAATTTAGGAAGACCTTAGTAGTATATTAGGTCTTGTGAGACTTGTGAGATAGCTCCAAAATCAAACAACTGCTGCCGTGTAGTTTATAATTGGTTGGACAAAGGCTATGGAAGCAAATCCAAAAAGAAAAGCAGGCTGAAATCGGAGTCAACGGCTTGTATGGCGCATAACCAGTTGACACGTATTACTTAAATTAATTGTGTTGGGTGGGGGGGGGGGAGGAATCTCCTCTCCCACCATTAGAATTAAAAACAAAGAAGATGTTCCTCCATTTGTCCAAATTTCCGAAATTGTCATGTTCAATATCCCAGTGTCAGACTTATCGAGACATTTAAAAACTGTAAAGGTCAGTAGTATATTAGGTCACTTTTGGAGCGTATGGTGGTGGTGGAGGTGGATGTGGGGATGCGCAAAGGTTATATAGTAAAATACTCCCCATCCTGGGGGAGGCGGATGTGGAGCCTGGTACAATGAAATATAGTAAAATACTCCCAGCCTGGGGGAGCAGGATGTGGAGGGTGGTGGAGGTGGATGCGCCGCAGGGACAATGACATATAGTAAAATACTCCCCCACCCTAGAGTGGGGGAGGTGGTGGGGAAGTAGGTCAGGGTGAGTCACCTTTTGGTGACCTTGTGACGTAATCATTGACCTTGTGACGTAATTAGTGACCTTGTGACGTAATCACTGACCTAGTTACGTAATTTTAATGCGTTTTTTAATGAGTTTTAATGAGTTTTTAAAATTTTAATTAATTTTTATTATCGAGTTACGTAATTTAATTACTTTGATTGTATTTTTATTTTGTTTAATTTGTTTGTTTACTTGTTGTTTAATTTAATTACTTTGTTTATATTGTGTAATTTTTATTAACGAGTTACGTAATTTGATTATTTGTTTACTTTTTAATTATTTTTATTTTGTTTATTTTTTATTTTATTTTATAATTAGTTAAATTATTATTAACTAGTTACGTAATTTGATTTTAATTACTTTTGTTTATTTATTTATTTGATATATTTCCTTTCTTTGATGTATGGTATTTAAAATAAAAGACACTGTTTATTTGATTGTATGTATGTTTAATAGTAAACGGATAGGGGTGTTGGTGGATGAGAGGGGGAGTAATGATGGAGTTTGAGGGTAGGGGTGCGCTAGCGTGTACTTTGTGAATAACATCCATTAACCAGACATGTAACACCTGTTACGTATCGACCGCCCGCGAAGTTTTCCGGGCTGCGCGTTTTTTTAATGGGAATGTATTGATCGCAGCTCCAGGCCCATCACAGCATGATGTCCCACCTAATTAAATTTTTGTTATGCATCAGTGATTTTTCCCCGCTCGGTTTGACAGCTGTGCAACAGCTGTTGTGCGACAGCTGGTGGTGTAATTAGGTTGAGCAAGCGGACATTACCTTGTTGGTTTTCTAGTACGCGTATGCTACACGTATATACACATTCACACAATCACAGAAACTCACTTTCTTACTTTTATATTAAAAGACAAGTATGTGTTATTGTTTTGTTACTTGTACCTGTAACTCGGTATCCTATATAAGATTTTTGACTGGAAGCAAAATAATTCATTTAAAACGGGTCCGGCGTTTAATCGAAAGAGCTAAGTGGTTAACCGCAAAGCCAGCGTTAAGTGTGGTAACAGCTGTACCACTTTAATTGATTTTTTCCCCGCTCGGTTACTAGAGTGGGAAGCCATCACGTAACAGCTGGTGCTGTAATTACCCTGAGTAAGGACATTGGTTGTAACTATTCGCTTATAGCGAGGGTCAGCGAAAACAAAATATATTTAAGGGTTGGAATTTTCTTTCAACCACCGTTAAGTCAGGTTTGAGACGAAACAAAGTCTCGGTAGGTTCGTGTTTTTTAATTGGCGACCAACGACTTGGTGCGTTGGTACGTGAGGTATGCGGGGTAGACATGTTTTTTACAAGTCTGGAAAAGTAATTACGTTTTTGTATGACCGTTCCGATTTTCTTTTGATCTGACCACCATTTGACCACACTGAGCCAGATAAATTTAACAAATGTTCAATACATAGTCGCTTATAGTAACATGGGTGAGGGGTGTAAGTAGGCGGGTGGTGGTAAGGTGGTGGTGGTAAGGTGGTAGTGGTAAGGTGGTGGTAAGGTGGTGGTAAGGTGGTGGTGGTAAGGTGGTGGTAAGGTGGTGGTAAGGTGGTGGTAAGGTGGTGGTAAGGTGGTGGTGGTAAGGTGGTGGTAAGGTGGTGGTAAGGTGGTGGTAAGGTGGTGGTAAGGTGGTGGTGGTAAGGTGGTGGTAAGGTGGTGGTAAGGTGGTGGTAAGGTGGTGGTAAGGTGGTGGTGGTGGTGGTAAGGTGGTGGTAAGGTGGTGGTAAGGTGGTGGTAAGGTGGTGCTAAATTTGTTTGGAGTAAAGGATATATAGTAAAAGATTCCACCACCTAAGTGAGGTGGATTTTAATTTTAATTTTTTAATTTTATTTTTTTCATCATCTGTTAACTTTAAGGTTCTATAACTCTATATATTTTAATACGTTTTTTGATTCAAATGAGTTTACTCCCCCTAACGTAAGTACATGTAAAGAGGGATTTCCTATAGATCTGTAATGAATTAGGCCTTTTTGACTATGACTTGTTGCCCAGGTGTTGACATGATACACTTTTTTGAGATACATGTACACACACACACATACACACGTACACACACACACACACACACATACACACACACACACATACGCGCGCGCGCGCGAAATTCATACTAGGTCGATAAAGGCGGAGAGAACTTATAGGTATACATTATCATGGTGACAACAAAAGCGATCCTTATTTTATTTACATGAAAGCGTGTTTTCCAAAAAGTGTCACCATGCCGTTGTCATTTTCGCAGCGGGGTTTATTTTAAGTGCACCTCGTGCACGTTTGTTTACATTTTAAAAGACGTGTCGCGTGTCTTCCCCACATGTCTTCCCTAATAGAGAAACGAGAGGAAAGACAACTGTTCTAAAATTAGAACAGCCTTGTTTACAGCCACGAGTAGCGTCCCTTGTGAAAAAACTCGCGTCAGAATCCTTAACTAAACATTCAATTTCTTTAACGAGTTAAAAAATAATTTAGGAAGACAAGGGTTAACAACATTAGACGCCACCGTTTTTGTTTCCTGTGACGACAAGGCACAATACACTTTTGTAGTTTATGTCTCAAGTAGAGGGGTGGGATATTTTTTCTTTGTAAGCGTGTTGTAAACAATAGGTAGAGGAAGCTATTACTAGGTAAGAGGGGAGAGAACGTGACGTACATCGCGATATTTGAAAACATGGCGATGTTTAACCTCAACCAAAAAAGGCAATGAACCTAGAAGGAAGACGAATATATATCTTAGTCTTGCAGCAGATTACCTTCCCATGTTCGCTTTAGTATTACAGTTTTCATCAAACTTCTTTTTGACTTAAACTTCTTTAATTTTTAAGAAAGTTTACTTATACATAAGACGTTATGTCTAATTACAATTTTTTTATTTTCACCACTCAATGTATTTTCTTTTTCTATATCTTACATTGTCATCTTAATTTTTGATCACCTTAGTAAAAATTTGCTTAAGATTATAAACTTCGAGTTTTAAAAAACAACAACGTTATAGTACGTCGTGTCAAATGACACACCGTTTAAAATGTCTACATTTAAAGTTCACCAATATAATGACGTAAAAACTAAATATGATATGACGTTAGCATACATATCATACAATCTAATCACTCTAAAGTACAAACCAATAATTTTTATTGATTAAGGGGCTGGGTGAGTTATTTTTATCACTATTCGCCTTTCCCCTTCCCTTTGTCCGCAACCCCTTTCCCCTTCTCCCATCCCTAACCTCAATACCAACCGATAGATACACAGACCGTACCACTACCCATTCTATTCCATTTAAGAGACAAAGGATGTATGACAATCTTACATTTATCTACACTCAACTAATATCACAACCCCTAGACACTACTCCAACAGACTGGTCTATGTAACTTGTAGACACTACTCCTCTTTGAATATCTCTTGCACCCTAGCCACCTATGTCTGCCGCCCTCGCCCCCGTCCCTAAACACCCGCTAGATAAACAGACCGTACCTCTACCCACACTATTACTTGGACAGACAAAAGACAAAGTAACAGACAAACTTGTATCTGTATTCAACTAATGTTACAAGTGACAACGTTCCCATCCAACTCTGAAACACCCATGGCCCAATTTCGAAACCAGCCTCGTTGAAAACTCCCCTGACCCTAGTTTAACTTTGCCTCACCGATTCCAAAACAGTCCTGTACCAAACACCCATGCACCAACTTTGAAACCTGTCTTGTTGAAAACAAAGACCGTCCCACTCTATTGTAAACTCTAACCCAACCAACTCCGAAACATGGATTTGAAACACGCCTCGGTGAAACCCAAACTCCTCCGACGCTAGTTTAAACTCTTCCCTCATCACTTCAAAAACATCCCTGTACCAACTTTGAAACACGCCTCGGTGAAACCCAAACTCCCCCGACGCTAGTTTAAACTCTACACCAATCGATTCCAAAACATGCCTGTAACAACTTTGAAACCGGCCTCGGTGAAAACAAAAACCATCCCACCGTAGTATAGACTCGGCCCCTAACACTTCCAAAACATGCATGTACTAACTTTGAAACCATCCTAGTATGGAATCTACACCTACCGATTCCAAAACACGCATGTTCCGAGTTCAAAACCAACCTTCACCGACACTAGTATGAACTCGACTACCAACAATTCCTAAACATGCATGTTCCGAGTTCAAAACCAACCTTCACCGACACTAGTATGAACTCGGCTACCAACAATTCCCAAACATGCATGTACCAACTTTGCAACCTGCCTCAGTGTTAACAAAACTCCCCGACCCTAGTATGAACTCGACTGCCAACAATTCCTAAACATGCATGTCCCAACTTTGTAACCTGCCTCGGTGAAAACTTCACCGACCCTAGTATGGACTCTACACCTACCGATTCCAAAACATGCATGTTCTGAGTTCAAACCAACCTTCACCGACACTAGTATGAACTCGGCTACCAACAATTCCTAAACATGCATGTACCAACTTTGCAACCTGCCTCGGTATTAACAAAACTCCCCCGACCCTAGAATGAACTCGGCTACCAACAATTCCAAAACACACATGTTCCGAGTTCAAAACCAACCTCGGTGAAAACTTCACCGACCCTAGTATGAAGACGGCCCCTAACAATTCCAGGGATGCATGTACGACCTTCGAAACCACCCTCGGTGTAACCAAAACACCTCCGTCCCTAGTGTAAACTCTGCCGCATCCAACTCCTAAACATCCATGGTCCGAGTTCAAAACCAACCTCGGTGAAAACTCCCACGACTCTCGTATAAACTCTCTACCTATCAATTCTAAAACATGGATGTACTAACTTCGAAACATCCCTCTGTGTTAACAAAACTCCCCCGACCCTACTATAGGCTCGACCCCTAACAATTCCAAAACATGTATGGTCTAGCTTCGAACCCTGCCTCGGTGAAAACGTCACAGACTCTAGTATGAACGGTGCCCCTAGCCAACTCCAAACCTTCCCTGGGCACCCGAATAAAAATAACTCACCCAGCCCCTTAATCAATAAAAATTATTGGTTTGTACTTTAGAGTGATTAGATTGTATGATATGTATGCTAACGTCATATCATATTTAGTTTTTACGTCATTATATTGGTGAACTTTAAATGTAGACATTTTAAACGGTGTGTCATTTGACACGACGTACTATAACGTTGTTGTTTTTTAAAACTCGAAGTTTATAATCTTAAGCAAATTTTTACTAAGGTGATCAAAAATTAAGATGACAATGTAAGATATAGAAAAAGAAAATACATTGAGTGGTGAAAATAAAAAAATTGTAATTAGACATAACGTCTTATGTATAAGTAAACTTTCTTAAAAATTAAAGAAGTTTAAGTCAAAAAGAAGTTTGATGAAAACTGTAATACTAAAGCGAACATGGGAAGGTAATCTGCTGCAAGACTAAGATATATATTCGTCTTCCTTCTAGGTTCATTGCCTTTTCTGGTTGAGGTTAAACATCGCCATGTTTTCAAATATCGCGATGTACGTCACGTTCTCTCCCCTCTTACCTAGTAATCGCTTCCTCTACCTATTGTTTACAATACGCTTACAAAGAAAAAATATCCCACCCCTCTACTTGAGACATAAACTACAAAAGTGTATTGTGCCTTGTCGTCACAGGAAACAAAAACGGTGGCGTCTAATGTTGTTAACCCTTGTCTTCCTAAATTATTTTTTAACTTGTTAAAGAAATTGAATGTTTAGTTAAGGATTCTGACGCGAGTTTTTTCACAAGGGACGCTACTCGTGGCTGTAAACAAGGCTGTTCTAATTTTAGAACAGTTGTCTTTCCTCTCGTTTCTCTATTAGGGAAGACATGTGGGGAAGACACGCGACACGTCTTTTAAAATGTAAACAAACGTGCACGAGGTGCACTTAAAATAAACCCCGCTGCGAAAATGACAACGGCATGGTGACACTTTTTGGAAAACACGCTTTCATGTAAATAAAATAAGGATCGCTTTTGTTGTCACCATGATAATGTATACCTATAAGTTCTCTCCGCCTTTATCGACCTAGTATGAATTTCGCGCGCGCGCGCGTATGTGTGTGTGTGTGTATGTGTGTGTGTGTGTGTGTGTGTGTGTGTACGTGTGTATGTGTGTGTGTGTGTACATGTATCTCAAAAAAGTGTATCATGTCAACACCTGGGCAACAAGTCATAGTCAAAAAGGCCTAATTCATTACAGATCTATAGGAAATCCCTCTTTACATGTACTTACGTTAGGGGGAGTAAACTCATTTGAATCAAAAAACGTATAAAAATATATATAGAGTTATAGAACCTTAAAGTTAACAGATGATGAAAAAAATAAAATTAAAAAATTAAAATTAAAATCCACCTCACTTAGGTGGTGGAATCTTTTACTATATATCCTTTACTCCAAACAAATTTAGCACCACCTTACCACCACCTTACCACCACCTTACCACCACCTTACCACCACCTTACCACCACCTTACCACCACCTTACCACCACCACCACCACCTTACCACCACCTTACCACCACCTTACCACCACCTTACCACCACCTTACCACCACCACCTTACCACCACCTTACCACCACCTTACCACCACCTTACCACCACCACCTTACCACCACCTTACCACCACCTTACCACCACCTTACCACCACCTTACCACCACCACCTTACCACCACCTTACCACCACCTTACCACTACCACCTTACCACCACCACCTTACCACCACCCGCCTACTTACACCCCTCACCCATGTTACTATAAGCGACTATGTATTGAACATTTGTTAAATTTATCTGGCTCAGTGTGGTCAAATGGTGGTCAGATCAAAAGAAAATCGGAACGGTCATACAAAAACGTAATTACTTTTCCAGACTTGTAAAAAACATGTCTACCCCGCATACCTCACGTACCAACGCACCAAGTCGTTGGTCGCCAATTAAAAAACACGAACCTACCGAGACTTTGTTTCGTCTCAAACCTGACTTAACGGTGGTTGAAAGAAAATTCCAACCCTTAAATATATTTTGTTTTCGCTGACCCTCGCTATAAGCGAATAGTTACAACCAATGTCCTTACTCAGGGTAATTACAGCACCAGCTGTTACGTGATGGCTTCCCACTCTAGTAACCGAGCGGGGAAAAAATCAATTAAAGTGGTACAGCTGTTATCACACTTAACGCTGGCTTTGCGGTTAACCACTTAGCTCTTTCGATTAAACGCCGGACCCGTTTTAAATGAATTATTTTGCTTCCAGTCAAAAATCTTATATAGGATACCGAGTTACAGGTACAAGTAACAAAACAATAACACATACTTGTCTTTTAATATAAAAGTAAGAAAGTGAGTTTCTGTGATTGTGTGAATGTGTATATACGTGTAGCATACGCGTACTAGAAAACCAACAAGGTAATGTCCGCTTGCTCAACCTAATTACACCACCAGCTGTCGCACAACAGCTGTTGCACAGCTGTCAAACCGAGCGGGGAAAAATCACTGATGCATAACAAAAATTTAATTAGGTGGGACATCATGCTGTGATGGGCCTGGAGCTGCGATCAATACATTCCCATTAAAAAAACGCGCAGCCCGGAAAACTTCGCGGGCGGTCGATACGTAACAGGTGTTACATGTCTGGTTAATGGATGTTATTCACAAAGTACACGCTAGCGCACCCCTACCCTCAAACTCCATCATTACTCCCCCTCTCATCCACCAACACCCCTATCCGTTTACTATTAAACATACATACAATCAAATAAACAGTGTCTTTTATTTTAAATACCATACATCAAAGAAAGGAAATATATCAAATAAATAAATAAACAAAAGTAATTAAAATCAAATTACGTAACTAGTTAATAATAATTTAACTAATTATAAAATAAAATAAAAAATAAACAAAATAAAAATAATTAAAAAGTAAACAAATAATCAAATTACGTAACTCGTTAATAAAAATTACACAATATAAACAAAGTAATTAAATTAAACAACAAGTAAACAAACAAATTAAACAAAATAAAAATACAATCAAAGTAATTAAATTACGTAACTCGATAATAAAAATTAATTAAAATTTTAAAAACTCATTAAAACTCATTAAAAAACGCATTAAAATTACGTAACTAGGTCAGTGATTACGTCACAAGGTCACTAATTACGTCACAAGGTCAATGATTACGTCACAAGGTCACCAAAAGGTGACTCACCCTGACCTACTTCCCCACCACCTCCCCCACTCTAGGGTGGGGGAGTATTTTACTATATGTCATTGTCCCTGCGGCGCATCCACCTCCACCACCCTCCACATCCTGCTCCCCCAGGCTGGGAGTATTTTACTATATTTCATTGTACCAGGCTCCACATCCGCCTCCCCCAGGATGGGGAGTATTTTACTATATAACCTTTGCGCATCCCCACATCCACCTCCACCACCACCATACGCTCCAAAAGTGACCTAATATACTACTGACCTTTACAGTTTTTAAATGTCTCGATAAGTCTGACACTGGGATATTGAACATGACAATTTCGGAAATTTGGACAAATGGAGGAACATCTTCTTTGTTTTTAATTCTAATGGTGGGAGAGGAGATTCCTCCCCCCCCCACCCAACACAATTAATTTAAGTAATACGTGTCAACTGGTTATGCGCCATACAAGCCGTTGACTCCGATTTCAGCCTGCTTTTCTTTTTGGATTTGCTTCCATAGCCTTTGTCCAACCAATTATAAACTACACGGCAGCAGTTGTTTGATTTTGGAGCTATCTCACAAGCCTCATCTACCCGAGGGTTCGAACTCCAAACTTTTCGGTTTATCAGCCTTCAGCTTTACCGACTCGACCACGCTGGCCCCCACAACGGAGGAACGAAACAACGACCACGAACACATCAGACAACGTCACGTTTAGAAAAGTGGTACTCACGTCTACTGCCTCCAGTGGAATCTCTCTCCTGGGCGGCGGTCTGAAGGCAAAGAGCAGCTTCCTGGGGATGCTGGAACCGTAGTGGTGCTTGAGTTTGTAGCACTTGTCTTCATCACAGGACTGTACGTAGAGAAAACACGGGGGTTACGGGTGTCGGCCGCTGCAAGTACGCGATGGCGCAGAGGAAGTAGAGTTCACCTGTTGCTTTGGGGCTGTTTTTTTTTTTTGGCCGTTGTTTATGAAGGCACACGGATTAATAATTACCACAATAATTACCACAATTATTACCACAATTATTGCCACAATAATTACCACAATAATTACCACAATAATTACCACAATAATTACAACAATAATTACCTCAATAATTACCACAATAATTACCACAATAATTACCACAATAATTACCACAATAATTACCACAATAATTACCACAATAATTACCACAATATTTACCACAGAAATTACCACAATAATTACCACAATAATTACCACAATAATTACCACAACAATTACCACAATAATTACCACAATAATTACCACAATAATTACCACAACAATTACCACAATAATTACCACTGCAAGTATGTAATGGTGTAGGGGAAGTAGAGTTCACCTGCAGCTGTTGATGGTTTTTTTTGGGCCGTTGCTTATGAAGGCACATTTTCATTACTGGTATCTCCCATATCTCCCCACAAAAAACACACCACACAAAACTCAGTCACACAAACCCACCACATAAAATTCACCACACAAAACTCCCCACACAAAACTCCCGACACAAAACTCACCACACAAAACTTCCCACACAAAACTCACTCACACAAAACTCCCCACACAAAACTCCCCACACAAAAATCCCCACACAAAACTCCCCACACAAAACCCACCACACAAAACTCACCACACAAAACACACAAAACTCACCACACAAAACTCACACAAAACTGACCACACAAAAATCACCACAAAAACCCACCACACAAAACTCACCACACAAAACACACAAAACTCCCCACACAAAACCCACCACACAAAACCCACCACACAAAACCCACCACACAAAACTCACCACACAAAACTCCCCACACAAAACCCACCACACAAATCTCACCACACAAAACCCACCACACAAAACTCCCCACACAAAACTCACCACACGTAAATCGCAACACAAAACTCCCCACACAAAACTCCCCAAATAAAACTCACCCACACAAAACTCCCCACACAAAACTCACCACATTTTCATTACTAACTGACTTAATGTACGTCCTGTTGTTGGCCAGTTCGTGGTTGATGGATGCCTTAGAGCGGAGTTCGATGTGCGGGGCTTGTATAAAATTGGCCATCAGGTCTAGCTGGTCGACAAACTCTTCAAATATCACCACGACGTGCAGGGCCTGGGTCGTCTCAAGCCTGGGGAAATATTCAAAGTTTTTGATGCATGAGCTAGAGAGCAGTGTTTCTTTCAGGCATTGATCCGGAGAGATGAAGGGACACTATTAAATGTTAGTAAAAGGTAAAGTTCCTTTTCAAACCCGACGGTCTACGGGGCAAGTAAAGTAGAGTTCACTTGTTTCTGTTACCTCGGCATATGAAGGGATAGTGTGGTCAGCACTAGGCCTAGCCGCCTGTTTTCCGAATGTGAGGTCAGGTACCAATCATAGCTAGTTGGACTCAGGGAATTCTTACAAACTCAACAAAGGGATCCGAGGCGTTCGTTCTATCATCCGACCACGCCGTCCCATACGAAGTCATTAACCTAATCAGAATTTCTAGCCCTTGTACTGACCCTGATGCTTAATATGTCATATATTACCCTTACTAAGTCATGCACCTGACCCTTATTCATAACTTGACCATTACTACGTCATACATCTGACCCTTACTACGTCATACACCTAACCCTTTCTACGTCATACACCTGTAACGTTTACCTATCTACCAGCCAGATAGAAGATGAACGCCCCCGGATTCTTTTTTGGGGTCATATGCAAATGACTTAAAGCCTAAATGAATGGACATTAACTCAACAACACACTAGGGCTCGATTTCGAGGTCTAGGGAAAACTAGTGATACTATTGAAGTTAACAACTCATCCAATCTGCATACAACTTTTAATAAGCGAACACAGTTGTGGCAGAACACAAGGTTAAACAAGATATAATATTTAGTTTAGAAAATAACAAAACCCAACTTACAAAGCGTAAGAAAAAATTCTATCACAGATTCTAACACTGTATAAAAATAGCCACAGGTCACACAACACTGCTATAGCATCAAAAATCACTTCCATAAGTAATATAATATTAGAACACTTTAACAACTTAGGAATGCATAGCACACACAGGACTTAAGCTCTCTCACGTTCAAATGGTCAGAATCTACAGCCGGACAAAATGGATGGCCTGGTCAAGATGGACTGCTTGATCAAGGTGGACTGCCTCGTGTCGCCTGTGGGCGATCTAGTTAAAGACTTAGGCAACAGGGGAGGTTATCCTCAACTCATGTGTCCATTGGTTGGGATAGTCATCTGATCTGAATCAATCAATCAGTTCTTGATGGAAAATTTCTACGTCTTAGACATCTTAATAAGACAGTGGAAACAACCCGGTTGTTACACCATCAATCCATATATGGTAATAACACAATGTCAAACTAAAACATGACGAGACCTAAGTAGGTCACACACCTGAGTACAGCATCATACACCTGACCCTTACTACCTCATACACCTGACCCCTAATACATCATACACCTGACCCCTTCTACATCATACACCTCACCCCTACTACGTCATACACCTCACCCCTTCTACATCATACACCTGACCCCTACTACCTCATACACCTGACCCCTAATACATCATACACCTGACCCCTACTACATCATACACCTGACCCCTACTGCATCATACACCTGACCCCTTCTACATCATACACCTGACCCCTACTACATCATACACCTGACCCCTACTACATCATACACCTGACCCCTACTAGATCATACACCTGACCCCTACTGCATCATACACCTGACCCTTACTACCTCAGACACCTGACCCCTACTACGTTATACATCTGACCCCTATTACGTCATACACCTGACCCCTTCTACATCATACACCTGATCCCTACTACATCATACACCTGACCCCTACTAGATCATACACCTGACCCCTACTACATCATACACCTGACCCCAACTACGTTATACACCTGACCCCTATTACGTCATACACCTGACCCCTACTACATCATACACCTCACCCCTACTACGTCATACACCTCACCCCTACTACATCATACACCTGACCCCTACTACATCATACACCTAACCCCAACTACGTTATACACCTGACCCCTATTACGTCATACACCTGGCCCCTACTACATCATACACCTGACCCCTACTACATCATACACCTGACCCCTACTACATCATACACCTGACCCCAACTACGTTATACACCTGACCCCTATTACGTCATACACCTGACCCCTACTATATCATACACCTGACCCCTGCTATATCATACACCTGACCAATACTATATCATACACCTGACCCCTATTATATCATACACCTGACCCCTACTAGATCATACACCTGACCCCTACTAGATCATATACCTGACCTCTACTAGATCATACACCTGACCCCTACTACATCATACACCTGACCCCTACTAGATCATACACCTGACCCCTACTAGATCATATACCTGACCTCTACTAGATCATATACCTGACCTCTACTAGATCATACACCTTACTACTAGCATGACACGAGAGTCCACCACTTACATGAACGGGCGAGTCTCGCTGATATCTCTCCTGACTGGCGAGTCATAACCTAATGCCTACTACCAGCATGAGAGTCCACCACTTACATGAACGGGCGAGCCACAACCTAATATCTACTACCAACATGAGAGTCCACTACTTACATGAACGGGCGAGTCTCGCTGATATCTCTCCTGACTGGCGAGTCATAACCTAATGCCTACTACCAGCATGAGAGTCCACCACTTACATGAACGGGCGAGTCTCGCTGATATCTCTCCTGACTGGCGAGTCATAACCTAATGCCTACTACCAGCATGAGAGTCCACCACTTACATGAACGGGCGAGTCTCGCTGATATCTCTCCTGACTGGCGAGTCATAACCTAATGCCTACTACCAGCATGAGAGTCCACCACTTACATGAACGGGCGAGCCATAACCTAATGCCTACTACTAGCATGAGAGTCCACCACTTACATGAACGGGCGAGTCATAACCTAATGCCTACTACCAGCATGAGAGTCCACCACTTACATGAACGGGCGAGTCATAACCTAATGCCTACTACCAGCATGAGAGTCCACCACTTACATGAACGGGCGAGTCATAACCTAATGCCTACTACCAGCATGAGAGTCCACCACTTACATCAACGGGCGAGCCATAACCTAATGCCTACTACCAGCATGAGAGTCCACCACTTACATGAACGGGCGATCTCGCTGATATCTCTCCTGACTGGCGAGTCATAACCTAATGCCTACTACCAGCATGAGAGTCCACCACTTACATGAACGGGCGAGCGATAACCTAATGCCTACTACCAGCATGAGAGTCCACCACTTACATGAAGGGGCGAGTCATAACCTAATGCCTACTACCAACATGAGAGTCCACCACTTACATGAACGGGCGAGCCACAACCTAATATCTACTACCAACATGAGAGTCCACTACTTACATGAACGGGCGAGTCTCGCTGATATCTCTCCTGAATGGCGAGTCATAACCTAATGCCTACTACCAGCATGAGAGTCCACCACTTACATGAAGGGGCGAGTCATAACCTAATGCCTACTACCAGCATGAGAGTCCACCACTTACATGAAGGGGCGAGTCTCGCTGATATCTCTCCTGACTGGCGAGTCATAACCTAATGCCTACTACCAGCATGAGAGTCCACCACTTACATGAACGGGCGAGTCATAACCTAATGCCTACTACCAGCATGAGAGTCCACCACTTACATCAACGGGCGAGCCATAACCTAATGCCTACTACCAACATGAGAGTCCACCACTTACATGAACGGGCGAGCCATAACCTAATGCCTACTACCAGCATGAGAGTCCACCACTTACATGAACGGGCGAGTCTCGCTGATATCTCTCCTGACTGGCGAGTCATAACCTAATGCCTACTACCAGCATGAGAGTCCACCACTTACATGAACGGGCGAGCCACAACCTAATGCCTACTACCAGCATGAGAGTCCACCACTTACATCAACGGGCGAGCCATAACCTAATGCCTACTACCAACATGAGAATGACTCCACCACTTACATGAACGGGCGAGTCTCGCTGATATCTCTCCTGACTGGCGAGTCGGACTTGCTTATCCGTTGAGTGTTGTCTATCGCGCTGTCCATGGCGAGTGAGCTGATTTCAGACATCGTGCCGGGCTTCTAACCTCAGGGTAACGCACGTAAGGCAGCCCACAGAGCCAAGCCCACTAGGAAGTTGGTGGAAATGTACACTCAACCGGAAGTGACGTTCTTGTGTATGAGCACAGAGTTTTTTTTTAAAAGTTAGTAGTTGATAGATTTGCGGAACAATATTTAAATTTTAAATAACGTGAATAAATTCAGTTGAGAAATATAAAAACAAAAGTGAAAATTAAATAAGTATTCACTTTTATATAGCAAGTTGAGTCATAGCCATCCCACTCCCCCGGACTTTTAAGTGTCTCCCCCCTCCCCTTGGACGGTTTCATGTGCCTCCCCCCCCCCCCTTGGAAGGTTTCATGTGCACCCCCCCTTGAACGATTACATGTGCCCCCCCCCCCCCCTTGGACTGTTTCATGTGCCCCCCTCCCTTGAACGGTTTCATGTGCCCCCTCCCCTTGAACGGTTTCATGTGCCCCCCCTCCCCTTGAACGGTTTCATGTGCCCCCCCCCTTGAACGGTTTCATGTGCCCCCCCTCCCCTTGAACGGTTTCATGTGCCCCCCTCCCCTTGAACGGTTTCATGTGCCCCCCCTCCCCTTGAACGGTTTCATGTGCCCCCCTCCCCTTGAACGGTTTCATGTGCCCCCCTCCCCTTGAACGGTTTCATGTGCCGCCCCTCCCCTTGAACGGTTTCATGTGCCCCCCCCTTGAACGGTTTCATGTGCCCCCCCTCCCCTTGAACGGTTTCATGTGCCCCCCCCCTCCCCTTAAACGGTTTCATGTGCCCCCCCCCCTTGAACGGTTTCATGTGCCCCCCCTCCCCTTGAACGGTTTCATGTGCCCCCCTCCCCTTGAACGGTTTTCATGTGCCCCCCCTCCCCTTGAACGGTTTCATGTGCCCCCCTCCCCTTGAACGGTTTCATGTGCCCCCCTCCCCTTGAACGGTTTCATGTGCCCCCCCTCCCCTTGAACGGTTTCATGTGCCCCCCCTCCCCTTGAACGGTTTCATGTGCCCCCCTCCCCTTGAACGGTTTCATGTGCCCCCCCCCCTCCCCTTGAACGGTTTCATGTGCCCCCTCCCCTTGAACGGTTTCATGTGCCCCCCCTCCCCTTGAACGGTTTCATGTGCCCCCCCTCCCCTTGAACGGTTTCATGTGCCCCCCTCCCCTTGGACGGTTTCATGTGCCCCCCCTCCCCTTGAACGGTTTCATGTGCCCCCCCTCCCCTTGGACGGTTTCATGTGCCCCCCCCCCCTCCTGGAGAAAGAATGACTGGAGACTATTTACGTTTACGTCAGGGGGTAGGGGGGATACGCCTCTTCAGGTTACAGACATGGGCTGTGTACAGTAGAGTAACCAACACGGGTGGAGAGAGGTCATATTCTGCCCTCCCCCCTCAATTTTCTGCACCCCCCCCCCCCCCCGTGAATCAGGTAACCTACTGTCATTTGCAAGTTCAACATTTTAAAAACCTTTGGGCTATTAACCCCAGGCAACAAAAGAAGAAAGGGAAGTTTTGTAAGAGCTAAATGTGTTTGAACTTAGAGATCAATCACAGTAATCAAGTGAAACTCTCTGCGGTGGGTCGATCATCAATTAATTAAATGTAGGCTAAGTAGTCTCGGTAACCTACATGGTGTATATAAGGGATCTCGGAATATTCCTGTGAGTTCCATCTTAATCTGTTAAGATAAAACACACATTCCGTGATCATTATTCTCACGCATTATTTAAATGAATATATTATCTTCTAATAATGTATTAAATTTTGACACTATTTCTTCTTAGACGGTGTTTTCAAGAGTGAAAAAAATAATTTTCTTAAATGCCAAGATGTTTTCTGCCTTTTTCGCTGTTGCGTTTTGTGTCGTTTACGGGCATTGTGACGTCACATTTAAATTTGTTCGGCTCTTCTTCTGCGGAAATGACGTCAACAAGGGATGTTTAAAAATAGTTTCTGAAACAGCCAAGGACGATTGAACACAGGCGACTGTGAAGGTTTTGGTCGAGACTTGGACGGTCGTTGTCTGATTCACCGTCACTGTACTGCGTTTGTTGTCAGTTTAAAATGTGTGGGGAACTTCACGTACTACGTCAAGGATAGTGAGGTTAGAGGCTAATGCCTGATGACGTCATGTTGTGAGTTTAAAATGTGTGGGGAACTTCACTTACTACGTCAGAGATAGTGAGGTCACAGCTTTATGCTGATGGATGACGTCATATTGTGAGTTTAAAATGTGTTGGTAACTTCACGTACTACGTCAGGGATTGCGAGTTTCGTGTTTGATTATGCTGAATGACGTCAGTGTTTGTTGAGGAAGGATAAACTATATTGTTATATGACATTGAAATGAAACAATAACGTCATTTTGTAGAATAATGACCTGTCGTTATGGCACCGTTACATGATATAATGGAATTGTAATGTAACATAATGATATCGTTATATGACTTAACTAAATCGTTGTATGATATAATTACATGGTTACCTGACATATGGGTATTCTTACAAGACATAAGGAAATCGTTACATGACATAATTGAATTGTTTCATGACATAATGACATGTTTACTTGACTTAATGACATCATTATGTGACGCAATGACATATTTACATGACATAATTTCTCGTTAGAGAAATAAATAAATAACATAAAGGATAATACCACTACTTAGTGGTGACACTGCTTAGTGGTGACACTGCTTTGTGGTGCCACTACTTAGTGTTGACACTACTTAGTGGTGACAATACTAAGTGATGACACTGCTAAGTGGTGACACTGCTGTAATGCAGAGATGACCAAAGCATTAAAAAAACTAATCGAATTTTGTTATTGAAGCCACGGTTGCAATAAATTTTTAACAAGTCTGTATTTCAATGTTGCTATTATTATCTACTTGTGAATACTATAGTTGTCCTGCTAACTACAGTTTTATCTGTTTTTGTTTACATAAACAATTAATTCACGCGTGAATATATATATATATATATATCATGGAGATACGTGTAAAAGCAAATAAAAATTTAAAAAGTAAACGGTCGCTGACATACCGCAATCAACATAATGATAAAAATATAATAACACAATATCCTTTAAGTGTATTAGCAATTAAAATTAATGCTAAGAAATACGTACACGTAGATAAGTTCAATAAAAAATATTAATTTAAAGTTTTAAAAATATATTTTGACTGATTAGGGCATTGGAAACACACACACATACATATACAAATACCAACACACACATACACACACACTTAAATACATGATTAAAACCCCTGTTAGATGTTTAAGGTAAGAATTTGATAAACAAAAACAAAAACTTTTTATTTTGTTAAAATAAAAAGATTTCAATTTTTTTTTTAAACAGTTGAGTAAAGTTAGAACGAAACTGCAACCGTAGTGCAGATAGTGTAGAGTAGCCTATATGTAGCTTTAAGATTTAACGGGCCGTATCGACGATAAAGTGTTCCGTATATTGTTCTTTCAGATCTAAAGAGCCGTATTGTAGGTGGAGTAGAGTAGATGTTTCTTTCAGATCTAATGAGCTGTATAGCAGGTAGAGAAGATAATGTTGCTTTCAGAATTGAGACACGAAGGAGTTGTTGTGATTTTTCATCAAATTTCCCTTCCTTTATCTATAAATGGATCTAGTTTTATTTTTTTTTTTTGCTGAAGGGGCAATGAGGGGAGGGGGGGGGTTAAATCCACCCATAGATAATTTGCATTAAGAATAGGACATTTTATCCGATGCATCATAGACACTAAAACACATGTAAAATATTTGTTCACGTTTATAAGCCTACAGTTTCCCAAATTTACTTTTACAGTGTTGTGACATAGCCATCACTAAATCCAGCTATGCTTCCCCTCTCCTCCCCCCCCCCCACCCCCAAAGTTAAATAAAAAAATAATGCAAGTAAAGTATAAAAGTAGCTTAACATTTTTTTGTCCTATATGAAGATTCCGCCTACGATTCCTATCTAATGTCTCAGATAGAGAATCGATATCAAACAGGTGTGGATAAGGAAGACATAGCTCAAGTTATCTGACAGTTTGTGGCTACCGGAGTACACAGAAGTAGTGGTTGGGGTCAAGGTTGCGTGAGTGACACCGACGAAATTGTCCCACTTGGCCTGCCATACTTCCAATGCCGCGTTTTTCTTCTCGGAGACCAGCGAGCTGTATCTAAATATAGGACACAAATTCACATTGTTAATTGTATACAAACGTTCTAAATATAGAACACAAAATCACATTGTTAATCGTATACAAACGTTCTAAATATAGTACACAAAATTATATACAAACGTATGTTACATCTGACATAAAAACACAATATATCTGACAAAAAAAAAGCACAATACATCAAAACAGAAAAATTCAATACATAGGACATAAAAACACAATACCACCTATCTTGTTTCGTGTTTTTCTTTAGCCTTTTACGACAGTCAGTGGCGTAGCGAGGTCGGATGTCACCCGGTGCGGCACTTAATGGTGTCAACCCCAGAGGCGTAGCGACCCTTCCCGGGGACAAACTTTCAAGTTTTCGATTTGCACCCCTCCCCCTCAAACTTTCGATTTGCACCCCTCCCCCTCAAGTTTTCGATTTGCATCCCCCCCCCTCAAACTTTCGATTTGCACCCCCCCCCCCCTCAAGTTTTCGATTTGCACCCCCCTCCCCAGTGGCGGAACTAGAAAAAAAGGGCCACCCCGCTAATTAATTTTTTGGGCCCCATATATATATATATATATATATATATATATATATATATATATATATATATATATATATATATATATATATATATATATATATATATATATATATATATATATATATATACAAAATACGAAAATGCCAATATAGAGTACCCCTTTCGGGCTTGTTGGAGTTTTTAAAAATTAAAAATACTTAATTTTTAATAATTAAAAACCAGTTACAACAACACGTCAATTGTATGAGTGCTTATTAGTCTATTTTGAGAAATCTCTATTTTATATGTTTGCTATAATGCTTCCTGAAAATTCGTCGGTCAAAACAATATGAAGCATGAAAGCTTTGTATGTATAATGGTTTCTCGCTTTATGTTTATTTTCATGTTTTTTCGTTTTTATATTATTAGTTTTAAATACATTTCCTGTATATGCTTTGTTATTCTTTATTATGTATTTTTTTTAAATAATAATTAAGAGAAGTAATTGCTTTTTAATTTGTTTAGTGCAAATCTATTAAAGGGGCTTGAGAGCACACATATTTGACTATTTAAAAAAGGGAAATAAGTCATGGAAGTGGTTTGAACGTTTGCCTATCTTTCACGCGATTCACTTATTTTCAAAAGAATTTTGCCGACAACAAAGTGTGTTTGACTGTAGGAGAAAGAGGACTCGTGATGGTGTCTATAGAATAAAGATAATGAAACCTCAGCTATAGTATTTTTTTTTTACAAAACAACCATCAAGTCAAAAATGCAAGAATTTTTTTTTAACTATAAAAAAATTGATTATGGTCGGCTTCGGGCCCCTAAACGACCCGGGCCCCACCGCATTGCGGGGTCTGGCGGCACTGTAGTTCCGCCCCTGCCCCTCCCCCCTCAAACTTTCGATTTGCACCCCCCCCCCCCTTCAAGTTTTTCTCTAAATATTTTGCTATTTTTTGCCTTGGTGTCACCCCCCTAAATGGTGTCACCCGGTGCGGTCCGCACCCCCCCCCCCCTCGCTACGCCCCTGACGACAGTTCTATTATTCATATAATAATGATAATGAAGATGTGACTTGATAAGGACTGAAAGCAAACAATGCACGAATCGCTAACTTGCGACCAACCTGGGGTCTACCAGAGTAACTAATTTAACACAAATGAAGGAAGGCACGTACTTTATAGAGTTAATGGCCAACTGTTTGAGCAGGGTCAAGTCTGCTGCTTCACTGGACATGCTCATGAACGTGATGTAGAAGTCATGTGACAAGGGGGCAGCATCCCACGTGGTCCGGTCGTCAGAACTTATGACAACTGACAGATTGTTCGCCATCAGTGCAGCCATTGGGTGATTTCGAAAATCACTGACCAATCGCAGGACCTGCATATATATAGGTGTATGACTTTATATATATATATATATATATATATATATATATATATATATATATATATATATATATATATATATATATATATATATTTATATATTTATATATTTATACACACATAAATACATATATATATATATATATATATATATATATATATATATATATATATATATATATGTGTGTGTGTGTGTATGTGTATGTGTCTTTGTCTGAATGAAGCAATACATCATCAGCCAGCGGTGTCTGTAAATCTAAAGTCAGCACGACGTCATCTAATCACCTGGTTAGATATGGGCAGCACCTCCACGGCGATGTCCTTCTGCTTGACCAGCTCTAAGAAATACGGGTGTTTGGCCAGGGCGAACCCGTGTCCAATGCGAGAGGCGTTCAGGAGAATGGCGTCAGCGATGTTGTAGCCTGTCTCGGTACCCTGCCAGGCTGGTGAGGTGTGGCATAGGAATTATTGTTGGGTAGATAAAGGAATTATATACACCACAGGTTTATATATATAATTATATATATATATATATATATATATATATATATATATATATATATATATATATATATATATGTATATATATATATATATATATATCTAATATATAAAGCTCAGTTCTGTATGTAACGCATATGTTTGTCGTTGGTCTTGGATTGATTTAAGTGTTAGACAATCATCGTGCGCATTTGTCTAAATTTATGAGTTAAAAAATTACTATTGAAAGTGTTGGGAAATAATTTTCATTTTTCAAATTATAGTAATAATTGTCGGCATGTTCATTAAACACAAGTTTTAAAAAAGTATCATCTTTTACTAAAATTCTAATTATGTCTTTATTTAGTCCTATAGCACTTACTTCCCTTTGATAAATTAGGAAAACACAATTACTTCCCTTTATAAAACCATTGCATTAGTCATTAGTGGAAAATAATTTACTTTTTATTACTTTGTTTTGGTGTTGGGAAAAAAATAATTACATAATTAGCGGGGATTGATCAAGTGCAAATGTTGTAGGTATTTTACGGATAAGCTTGGAGTATTAAAATTGTTCATTACATTGAAACAGGCGCGTTCGTTTAAGTGAGTGCAAAAGACTATGAATAAGTTGGGGTACTATAGTCGTTTATTAAGCTAAAACAGGTGATTCCGCCCCGGGCGTTTATGTTCGCGTTGGTGTTTTCTTTGTGTTTAGGTGGGTTTGCGTTAGTGGTTGCGTTTTGATTTGGTTCGTTTTTGTTCTTTCTTTTTTCGTTTTTGTTTGTGTTTTTTTGTTTGGGTTTGTATTTGTGTTTTTGGTTGGTTTTGCGTTTGGATTTGGTTTGTTTTCGTTTGCTTTTTCGTTGTTTTTTTTTTTGTTGGTATTGGTGTTTGTGGTTGGGTTTGTTGTTAGGTTTTTGTTTTCGTTTGCTTTTTTGTTTGTTTTTTCTTTGTGTTTGTATTGGTGTTTGTGGTTGTGGTTGGGTTTGTTGTTAGGTTTTTGTTTTCGTTTGTATTTGTAATTGTGTTAGCGTTATGTTTGCGTTTTGTTGTTTTGGTTTTGGTTGGTTGTGGTTTGGGTGGGCAATGCCGGGTTTATGATGATTACTCAACACACAGGTAATGGTCTTTAACAGAAAGGTTTTTCACAGAAGCCAGAGCAGGGCCTGGCCGGGACGGCTAGTATATATATACGTGTTTGTGTGTTTGTGTATATAAATAAATATATATATATATATATATATATATATATATATATATATATATATATATATATATATATATATATATATATATATATATATATATATATATATATATATATATATATATATATGTATATATTGTTGTATAGTTTCATATATAGGCAAGGGTGTCAGGAGTGTAAAACCCTAACCCCCAGGACAACTGTGAAAAGATGTCTAAGGATGTCTAATGATGTCTATCGATGTCTGACGATGAATGAAAAATGTTTGATGATGTATAAAGATGTCTGATGATTCATAAATATGTCAAATAATTCACAAATGTCTAGTGATTCATGAAGATGTCTGATGATCTATGAAGGTCTGATGAGTCATGAATGTCTTATGATTCACGACAATGTCTGATGATTCATGAAGAAGTCTCACAAACACTCACGCGTCTCCCCGGCATGGAAGAAGTAGGGCAGCTTGTAGGGCGGGTCTTGTCTGGACGGGTACAGTAGAGCCTCGCTGTAGTAGGACAGGGGGTTGTAAACTGCCTCATCTCCAGACATGTCGTAGCCAGCAACCACTTCCGGGTAACTCTTGTGGAGCTCCATGATGATCTTTATCTCCTCCAGAATGTCTGACACGTTTTTGTTCCTGGTTACGATTAAATGGGTAGTCAAACACTGATGGTGGTATAAATATATCATTGCTAATTTGATAATAACTTAGTAACGATCTGAGGGTCGACGTGGTCGAGTCAGTAAAGCTCATGGTTTCTAAACCGAAAAGTCTCGAGTTCGAACTCTCGGGCAGATGAGCCAAGTTAGCTGGGGACAGCCATTCTTCTAGGAGAGACAACTCCAAAAACGTTTGTGTTTACGTTAACTGTGCCGAAAGATAAGTAATTTGATTGTGATGAACTAAATACTAGGCAAACCAGTATTTTCTTCTAGATTGCAATACCAAATATATTAACTTGTCTTTAATACGCTTTTCATTTGATAAAAGAAACGCACTTTTTAAAAAAATAAATTTGAAAAAAAAAATCTAATTCAAAAATAAAATTTATTTCTCGGGTACAAATTAGTTTTCAAGTTTTTTCAACAACGCAGAGCTTGTAGTGTTCCTTCACGATTCAATTCAAACATGGTTTTCTATCAATCGATTTCTTTAAGACCAACCACAAGCCATTACACATCACGTGACTACCTTGAACCATTACACAATGATCTTGGATCAGAGAGTATATGAGCCTACCTGTAGCCCTCTTGAATGACCTTGACCCCCACAAAATCGGGGTATTTTTTGACGAATTCTCCTACGACGTGTTTGACCAACAGAACACCAAACTCAGCGTCATGCATGATCCCGTTTAGCTCATACATCTGACATAAAAATGTAGCTTTAGCTCATACATCTGACATAAAAATGTAGCTTTAGCTCATAAATTTGAAATAAAGACACGGAGGTCGTTAAGCTCATACATCTGATATAAAACACAAATGTGTAGAGTTTAATTTAAACACAATGTTAAATCTTAATTTCCTACTAGACTACCCGTCATCCGTTGGATAACTGTGGGTTTCGGGGGTCATCCATCAAAAAACATCACGTCTGTCACTCAGAGGCATAGCGACCCTTCTCGGCGCCCGGGGACAAACTTTTCGATTTGAACCCCCCCCCCCCAAGATTTCGATTTTCAACCCCCCCCCCCCCCCACCCCCTTCAAACTTTTGATGTGCACCCCCCCCCCCCACTCAAACTTTCCATTTGAACCCCCCTCAACCTTTCAATTTATTTTTCCAAACCATTTTGGCGCCCCAACATATGTCCCCCCTCCACCTCCCCTTCCCTCCCGCCCCCCCTCCCTCCTCGCTACGCTACTGCAGTGTCACTTATCGTCACAAAAAACAGACCCCACATTCAAAAATATGTTTTTTATCTTTTAAAAACACCGAAAACAACGATTTCGGACTATCCCTTCATATATTGACGTCACAGGTGACCTACTCAACTCTACTTCACCTGCCCAGTGTCCCGCCAAGTCTCAGACAACAAAAACGATTCCAGCCAAGCATGTCTCTGACCACACTATCCCTTCATTTGCTTAGGACAAAGAAACAGATGAACCCTACTTCACGTGCCCTGTGCCCCGCAAGGTCCTGAAAGTCAACCTTATCATTCACATATAGGGCTTAAGAAAAAATAATTGAAAACGTAAAAAAAAAAAAAGTTCTATTAATGTTTATGACACTGGCTTTAAAATTTAGCCTTCATTCTCCAAAGCAAATTTTAAAATGCTTTTCTGGCATATCTAGCCCTGGCCACCTATACCATGTTTAAATAATGTGAACACCCGCCATTTTGCTAGTGGTAAACATGGCCTAAAAATGGTAGGAAGTCATTCGTCCGGTCCGTACGCCATATTGTTGTTAGCAGCCGACCACGCCTCCAAGTTAGTGAGTAATCCTACTATATCTAGATATAAAACCTAGATAACAAAAAAATCCCATGTATTCTCGAATTAGATGATCATTGAAGCTAAACAAAGATTTATATAAAATAATTAAGGCCCGAAATAGATTCTAGATGTAGAATTTACATTAAGTCTAGATCTAGAATTTACATTGAGTCTAGTGACCTAGATCTAGATCTAGATCTAGAATCTAGGCCCTAGGCTAGATTCTCGACAGCTGATCTTTAGATCTAGAGAAATTTATCGTAAAACTAAATGAAAAAGACAGTTGAAAATTGATATAAGTGTTGGAACGTAATAAATACAGCAAACGGACGTATTGTTAAAGTTATGACCGACAGAAAATTAGATTTAGAACGCGTTAAACTTTTGAATGGGAACACAATTTTCTTCAATAGACGCCGCCATTTTATTGTACTAAAGAGTAAACAAAAACCTGTGACGTCACTATTCCCACAAAGTTTAGTCAAGGTTTTAACATTTTAAAAAAAATGGGTTATTCTGCGTAGGAATAAATCAATAAATTAATTAACGTCTTTAAATAAATGTGTGATTAACAGTCTGTCTGCATTAAAAAATTATTCTCTACCTACATACTATTTTACAGCTTTCCACGATGAGTGCAACCATGCGAGATATTCGATCAGGCAAACAAACAAACAAACAAATAAATATTCAAACATGTAAACAAACTTGACTTTTAGTAGTATATAGATAGTATTCGGAGCTTAATTTAACTATGTGGAATTATTACTTAATTAAACTATGTTATTCTGTGGTTAATTTAATTCCTTTGCCAATGTAACAAAAGCTTAAAAACTCAATTTCTAGAGTTTACATGAAACAACTTGGGATTCAGGCTCCGGATATAAAAATCTTAATTAGTAACTTTTTAAATATATTTGTTTGTCTTTAAGCTTGGGTACTTAAGGGCCAATATTTTCTTGCATCAAAAACTTAAGTGAAAAAAAAACCTCGATCGTTCATGATATAATCTTTGAAACTTCTCTTACTAACTCTATTAGATTCAGATGGCTAGATATTGTACAATAAAACACTAGACATATTTTTTATGAAATACCACAAGCTTATAAATTAAATTGAATGTTAGCACACAAAAAAATTACGTTGAAAAAAGTTCCTCGTATCTCCATGTATTGAACGTTGGCCGCTCTGAATTCTTCCATCGTCTGCCACAGCATGTCTCTATAGATGGGCACGTAGTACAGCAGACGACCGACCTAAGACAAAACCGTTACGTCACAATCTATATTAGTTTTTACGTATACAGAAAATATAAAAATGGGCATGCTACATTAAGCCACACGCTAAAATATTCCAGTTTTGTAAAGTCAGGCTAGGATGCACTTACCCACGGACGTGGAGGGTGTATGTTATTAAGAATTTTTGTAACGTAACAAAAAGTCGTACTTGCAGACCGCACTGACCTGTATGAAATATCTGTTGAACTTGAGCCAAGCGGCCTGGTCGTAGGGGAAAGCCAGGAAAGGATCCGATGCTATCATGCTCAGGTTGTTTCTTATACTGTAGGAAGGTGGGGGGGGGGGGGGATGTTGAAACTATGCCAATATAATTGAACTAAACTTCATGACATCATCGATATAGGAGCAATTGGCCTTCACCTTAATCAACTCTACGCCCGCCTATTATAATTATTTCCTAGAAAGATCACTTCATATAATTCAACATTGACTACTATAATTAACGGGAATCAAATTCCGTTTTGTTATACAACTTAATCCAGTCAATTCATACAGGTTAACTTGAAAAACCATTTGCTTTAGCCTAATCGTGCTACTTGCTTCAATAGAGTTGTAGTATAGTTCAGTTAGCTAGTTATATCAATAGATTTGTAGTATAGTTCGGTTAGTTAGTTATATCAATACAGTTCAGCTAACAAGTTATATCAAAACAATTGTGGTATAGTTCAGTTAGCAATTATATCAATACAGTTGCAGTATAGTTTACTTAGCTGGCTATATCAATACAGATGTAGTATAGTTTACTTACCTAGTTATATCTATACAGTTGTCGTATAGTTCAGTTAACAACTTACTTTAAATCAAACGCTGTCACGTTAGGTGCCGCTTTTCTTTCTACAGCCACCGACTTCCATTTACAGTCTAGCGTTAATGAACAACAGAAAATGGCTGACTTTAAAATTTAGCTCATGATTTTATGGTGTATGATCAGATATGAATGTGCAAGAAATTTATCATGAAACGTATGTAATTTATAATTTAATTCGTTAGCTCTATTAGTGCGAAAATTGGTACAATTAATTTTTTTTAAAGCAAATAAAATTGTGATCATGTTGTGGATAAGAGTTCCCCTTCCATCCTTAAGACAGATGAAGTAGAGCTCATGCTTCATATGTAGAAATGGTGTGATCAATAATATGCCCAGTCCTCTTTACCTTCCCTAATAATGGATCTGGTACGAATCAGAGCTGGATGGACTAATGCACGTTCTGCAGTCTCTAATCCGGATTTGGATCCGAACTCGAGACCTTCAGGCTAGCAGTCGAGGGCTATTGTCGACAGCGTCACTTCAAAATCTAACACACTCCTTCATTTTACAAACACTACCTACACCTAGCCTAGCCACTGTATTTATCTAACTCAAACTGTTAAGTTCTCGGCCTAACTCTAATGAATACTGTGGTTCTCTAATTAAAATAATAACGTTAATTATAGTTTTAAAATAAATTATTAACCAAATAAACAAGATACAATTTTTTGATGATATTAACCTTTAGGCTGGTAGCTGGCATTAAAATTATTGTGTAAGTTCTCGGCCTTACCCTAATGAATGGGTGGTTTATCAAATTAAAATAACACCGTTAATTACCGTTTCAAAAAATATTTACAAAACAAAAAGGAAGATAAAAAATGTTAATGATGTTAACCTTTAGGCTGGTAGCTGTCATTAAAAACTCGGAATATCAAGAAGCCGTTGTGGTTGAGGCACATCCAAACGTTGTCCCTGTAGGTGGCGTTGTAGACTATCCAGTCCAGACTGACCATTGACTGGTCGTGTAGATGTAGCGCAGCACCTACGGGGGTAGAGAGTATTAGCACAAACACAAGGTGGGGATAGAAGTTGGGGAAGCGCAGGGGTAGTAGTGTTATGGAGAACTACAATATTTCTAGATAAAAATACAAGAAGTCACATGCATTGTATTCGAGTCAAAGATGAGTTTCACCTTTAGGCATCTGGTGAATTTTCTTGAACAGGGGCGTCTCCTCGATCAGTTTCCTGGAGTGGTAGAAGCTGGTTGACGGCATAAACGAGGTACGATTTATCCTACTGCCGTGTATCAAAGAACGTTTTTCCTAAGCACAAATAATTTTTATAACTATATATATATATATATATATATATATATATATATATATATATATATATATATATATATATATATATATATATATGTTTTTTGTGCTTTTATGCACCGCCTGAATTATAGAGGTTCACACATATGTGACCAGAATATGGAGTGTATCATGTACATAACTGTTGTTTGTGAAATAATTTAATTTGAAATAGCAGTATAAAATCAACGCATATCTTTTGTGTGCTTATTTTGATAGATTTGCTTTATTTACACGCAAAACACGTGTTTTCTCTACTAGTTTTAACAAAATACTATAACCCCAGTTAATTAAATGTTACACATGGATCCAACTCACCTTCATAAAATAATCGTTGACTATTTTTTCTTTATCACTTAGCACCAGATTAGCACCGACCCGCATGTGCTCGTCACGGTCTATTAGCTCCTGCCTGACCCTCAGATAGTCAGACGTGTCCACGGGGAGGGAGCCCACGAGCACAAAGGGGAGAATCAGAATAATAGGACCCAACATTGTAGGGTTTAGTGTAGTAGTTCTAGCAGTTTAAAACTAAATCTGTATGAGGAAGGAGAGAGGATCAGAATAATAGGACCCAACATTGTAGGGTTTAGTGTAGTAGTTCTAGCAGTTTAAAACTAAATCTGTATGAGGAAGGAGAGAGGATCAGAATAATAGGACCCAACATTGTAGGGTTTAGTGTAGTAGTTCTAGCAGTTTAAAATAAAATCTGTATCAGTAAGAATAGGAAACTCAGAATCAGTTGTCTAGCAGTTCTAGCAGTTTAAAACACAATATGTATCAGTAAGAATAGAAGATCAGAATCAGCCGTCCCAACATTGTAGGGTTTAGTGTAGTAGTTCTAGCAGTTTAAAATAAAATCTGTATCAGTAAGAATAGGAAACTCAGAATCAGTTGTCTAGCAGTTCTAGCAGTTTAAAACACAATATGTATCAGTAAGAATAGAAGATCAGAATCAGCCGTCCCAACATTGTAGGGTTCAGTGTAGCAGTTCTAGCAGTTTAAAACTAAATCTGTATGAGTAAGAATAGGAAACTCAGAATCAGTTGTCTAGCAGTTCTAGCAGTTTAAAACAAAATCTGTATGAGGAAGGAGAGAGGATCAGAATCAGTGGTCCCAACATTGTAGGGTTCAGTGTAGCAGTTCTAGCAGTTTAAAACTAAATCTGTATGAGTAAGAATAGGAAACTCAGAATCAGTTGTCTAGCAGTTCTAGCAGTTTAAAACAAAATCTGTATGAGGAAGGAGAGAGGATCAGAATCAGTGGTCCCAACATTGTAGGGTTCAGTGTAGCAGTTCTAGCAGTTTAAAATAAAATCTTTAGCAGTAAGAATAGAAGATCAGAATCAGTGGTCCCAACATTGTAGGATTTAGTGAAGTAGTTCTAGCAGTTTAAAACTAAATCTGTAGAAGTAAGAATAGGAAACTCAGAATCAGTTGTCTCAAGCAGTGTATTTTTAGGCATCTTTCTTTGGTAGCACAGCACTTCCACCCCCTTCGAAAGAATTGTATACAGATTTTTAAATGTAACCACTCTTATAATTGCACACCATCTACCCCAACTGGAAGTTTCAAATGCAACATGTCAAAAAGAAACCCAGGTAGAGGCGTAGTGACCCTTCTCGGCGCCCGGGGACAAACTTTCAACTTGGCGCCACCCCGCATATTTTTTATATTTATAATGCAAAACTGCAGCTAAAATGAGTTTTCAATTTTTATAACCCATTTCGGCGCACCCTGGGGTCGGCGCCCGGAGACATATGTACCCCCCCCCCTCGCTACGCCTCTGATCTCTGGTCCCCTACATGTATGATTTTAAGTGCAGCAGTTCTAGCAGTTTAAAATAAAATATTTACCAATAGGAAGACGGGCATCACAATCTGCAAACGTAAAGCGACCCAGCAGATTTGTAACGTAAACTAAAATCTAGAGAGTCGGCGAGAAATGTGATGGAGTAGAGTGATGCTAGTAATTCTTGCAGGAGAATCTAATTGTCTGAATAGTAAAAACCACAGCCACAATCTCCTTTGTCTACAAATACCTTAAGCTGACCATTGATAATATTAGATGGTCAAATACGCCCTGAAAAGTCTGCGGGTTTTTTTAAATATGTGGGGCCTTATGCAGCCAAATAACTTATCCACTAGTAGAGATTAATAGCTGTATGCTACTAGATCAAGGTTAAGTACTATACATTACTAGCCTGTATTTAACAAGCTAATGGCTAACAGCTCTACATAACTAATTGGAATTTAATATCTTTAAACTTGTAACGAAATCCAGGTAGATTTCATAACACAAATGGCGCCACTGGAATAATGATGATGATTAAGTACTAACAAAAGGTAATTAGCTTTACCTCTCGATAACAATATCTTTGATTACACTTGCCGTAGTTCGTAATACAAATGCATTACCAACTAACAATGAAAACAAGACACGTAACACAATTGCACTACTAATTAACTATCATAACTACACTACAAATTAACTTTCACAACGAGATAAACACAACAAAAGTAGTTCACAATCCGGACAATTTTCTGAGCAAGTAAACAAACATAAAGGGGAAATAACCATCGGTGTAAAAATAACCTAATGCATGCTAAATATAGCTTTAACAGTACGGAGTTACACAACAATGACACTTAACATACATACAACTGCAACACGCGGGTTACACGAAGAAATCCCACTAAGGTTTATGGGGGAATATCCGATTTTTCAATATGGAAATTGTGACTTGTGTTTAAAAAATTATCGTTATACAGCAATGTTATAGTAGCAATAGTAATAACAATAATAATAATAAAAATAATAGTAATAATAAAAATGATAAACTAGCTTTAAAACACGTTGTTTTTTTTTAAACCAATAATAATTTAAAATATGCTAATGACAAGCAAAAACAAATGAAAACAATCCGAAACTGAAACTAAAATTGATAAGACTTGATAGTGGCATTGATAATAATTAAAATGATAAAGATTATATCGATAACGATAAAAAAGCGATAACGATTTTTAAAAATCGAGATAGTGTTTAAGATAAAGATAAGGAAACCTAACAGCGTTAACGATAACTATTTTTATAAAGTAGCAATTATTAATTAAACTGAAACTTTAATTATTTAGTTCGACTACAAGGCATAACGGTAATTCTTAACAATATAAGCCACGTATTAGGATTAATTAGTAAAATTGTAAATTATCATTACAGACCTGACCTGCAATTAGTGTCGTGTACAGGATAGACTAGTGGCGTTTGACTGGCCAAAACCTGACCCCCCACTAGAACGTCGGGGACGGGGCGATGGTATGACCGAGTCACGTGACAAGAAGGTTTACTACTTAAGAAAACATCCGGCTAATTGTTTCTAGGAAAACTTTTATGAATTAAGTGATGTCACTTTTTTAACGTAGGGTTCACTTAACAGCCTCATAGGCCTGACGGTGTACTATCCAGCGCCCTCTTAGACCTGACGGTGCACATACCAGAAAACTTACCAGAAAATCTACTAGAAAACCTACCAGAAAACCTACCAGAAAACCTACCAGAAAACCTACCAGAAAACCTAGAAGAAAACCTACCAAACAACCTACCAGAAAATCTACCAGACAACCTACTAGACAACCTACCATATAACCTACAACAATACATACCATACAACCTACTATAACAAAAATTAGTGATCTCAAACAACACTTCACGCAGTCAGTGGCCTATCCTGATAGAAATCTACTGTCATGTACTTTAAAAAACAAATCACGGGAGGGGTGGGGGCAGGAGGGATAGATGTAGAGAAGATAATTATCTGTTTAATGCAGACTAAACACTTGTTTATTCATTTTTTTTTTAATTTTCCATTTTAAAATCATCTCCATCTCTTCACATTTTCATGAACACGGATAGTCTAATTTTAGTAACATCAACTAGGATGTAAAGCACATGACCACTCAATTATTTCCCTAAAACTCTATTTATAAACAAATAACACAATTAGCCACTAATTACTATCACAGTATATATAAGAAATATATTTCTTATAAGTTTTCATTTGGTAAAACCCAATCATTATAAAGCTAAGAACACTCTTATAGGGAAATCCTGTTAAAAAATTAACAGATGAATGGGGCAGTCTTCTAATTTGTGTGAAGAATTATTATTTAAGGCGTCATCAAGACGTCGCATGCAGTCACATTGGGGGGGGGGGGGGACAAACGTGAAAACGTAAGGTTTTAATCTGTCCAACCAGTGTTTCTTTCAAACTTTTTTCTTCATTTTCGAGAGAGGGGGGGGGGGAAGGACTAAATTTTCCGAGGAGGGCAGACACTGGTAAAAAATATATTTTCAATATAAATTCCATGTAAACGACAATGCACAGTCGAATATTATATTTTTCGTCACGTTTGTACATTTTCCCATCGTTTTTTTGTAAAGACTGAATAAATAATATTTCTCAAGTCAATCTCTTTTTCAAAGTTTGTTTGTTTAATTATTCGCAGAAAATAAAAAACAAGAATGTTTAAAAGAATTTTGAAAAAAAAGCATTGTATACATATAGGCGCATTTCAATGAGTACAGTAAAATAAATTTTACAGTAATTAAATGGATTTGATAAGCCTACACCGGGAAGAGTTTCTACAGTAAAATACATTCTCTGTTTACATATTAGTCAAACACGGCATGTTATCACACAATCATACAAATACATCATCACACAAACACACCGTAACACATACATCAACGTGGTACATACACCAGTCCATACAATACATCTACACATAATCCAGTCATACACCACCAAATAATTTATCCATCCAGACTTAACACTCATGATAAGAACACTTATCCACACGAAGTATCCATACATATACCTCATTCATAAAAATTCCACAACCCAAACCTTGTAAAATAGAACCAACTCACCACCTCATAACATACCCACCTACAAAACAGCCACTCATAAAACACCTATTCATAAACAACCAAACTTAACTTCTTACAGGATGTTAAAAAAAATCTTTATGCACCTCCCCACCCCCTTCTTCCCCCACCCATGACCGACTTCTACTTAAAAAACCTGCCAAGCCCCAACATGTTAAATAAAACCCGTCAATAAACAGCTCATCACACTCCTCCACCTAGTGACGTCACAGGGTGGTTAGATGCCCAGGTACCACTCTCCCACTTAATGACGTCACAGTGTGGTCAGATGCCCAGGTACCACTCCCCCACCTAGTGACGTCACAGGGTGGTCAGATGCCCAGGTAAACCACCAGCTTGGTGCCACACCCCCCACCTAGTGACGTCACAGGGTGGTCAGATGCCCAGGTACCACTCCCCCACCTAGTGACGTCACAGGGTTGACAGTCGTGAGATGCCCAGGTACCACTCCCCCACCTAGTGACGTCACAGGGTGGTCAGATGCCCAAGTACACCACCAGCTTGGTGCCACACCCCCCCCCAGCTAGTGACGTCACAGGGTGGTCAGATGCCCAGGTACCACTCCCCCACCTAGTGACGTCACAGGGTTGACAGTCGTGAGATGCCCAGGTACCACTCCCCCACCTAGTGACGTCACAGGGTTGACAGTCGTGAGATGCCCAGGTACCACTCCCCCACCTAATGACGTCACAATGTGGTCAGATGCCCAGGTACCACTCCCCCACCTAGTGACGTCACAGGGTTGACAGTCGTGAGATGCCCAGGTACCACTCCCCCACCTAATGACGTCACAATGTGGTCAGATGCCCAGGTGCCACTCCCCAACCTAGTGACGTCACAGTGTGGACAGCCGTGAAATGCCCAGGTACCACTCCCCCACCTAATGACGTCACAGAGTTGACAGTCGTGAAATGCCCAGGTACACGACCAACTTGGTGCCACTCCCCCCACCGAGTGACGTCACAGTGTGGTCAGTCGTGAGATGCCCAGGTACCACTCCCCCACCTAATGACGTCACAGAGTTGACAGTCGTGAAATGCCCAGGTACACGACCAACTTGGTGCCACTCCCCCCACCGAGTGACGTCACAGTGTGGTCAGTCGTGAGATGCCCAGGAACCACTCCCCCACCTAATGACGTCACAGAGTTGACAGTCGTGAAATGCCCAGGTACACGACCAACTTGGTGCCACTCCCCCCACCGAGTGACGTCACAGTGTGGTCAGTCGTGAGATGCCCAGGTACCACTCCCCCACCTAATGACGTCACAGAGTTGACAGTCGTGAGATGCCCAGGTACACGACCAACTTGGTGCCCAGGAAGAAGCTGGTCCACGGTGCCAGCAGTCCACTGGCGCCGTTGTTTTGTTTAGTGGTGCTGGCCCGGACAGGGGCGGCGGAGGTGGGCGGCTCCCCGACAAAAGTGTCCCATTTGGTCTGCCATAGTTTCATGGCCGCCTCCTTACGGGCGGGATCTAATGAGCTGTACCTGGAATACATTGAAACATATTGAGAGAAAAGCTTCCATTTGCTCGACTACTGTAAGTGTATACATTAAAAGATATAGCTATTAGGCAAACCATACAACCACACTCTAGTACATTGGCGCTATGGATTGCCGGTTCACTTTACCAACAGGCAATGGTCTTCTGACGACCGTCTATGGTCGATGGTCTTCTGGCGACCGTCTATGGTCGATGGTCTTCCTACGACTCTCTATGGTCGATGGTCTTAAGACGACCATCTATGGTCGATGGTCTTCTGACGACCGTCTATGGTCTATGGTCTACCAACAACCGTATATGGCCGATGGTCTTTTGACGACCGTCCATGGTCGATGGTCTACTAACGACCATATATGGTCGATGGTCTTCGGACGACGGTCTATAGTCGATGATCTACTGACTACCGTCTATGGTCCATGGTCTTCGGACGACTGTCTATTGTCGATGATCTACTGACGACCGTCTATGGTCGATGGTCTTCGGACGACCGTCTTTGTCGATGGTCTTTTGACGACCCTCTATGGTCGATAGTCTTCTGACGACGGTCTATTGTCAATGTCTACTGACGACCGTCTATGGTCGATGTTCTATGACGACCGTCTATGGTCGATGTTCTATGACGACCGTCTATGGTCGATGGTCTTCTGACAACCGTCTATGGTCGATGGACTACTGAAGACCGTCTATGGTCGATGGTCTTCTGACGACCGTCTATGGTCGATGTCTACTGACGACCCTCTATGGTCAATGGTCTTCCAACGACCGCTAGCAACCATTGGTCTACCGTCGACCGTCGTGACTTACTTGATCGAGTTGATGGCCAGCTGTTTCAGTAGGGTCAGGTCCGCCATCTCGCTGGACATCGTGAGGAACACGACGTAGAAGTCATGTGACAAGGGGGCGGCGTCAAAGGTCGTCCGGTCGTCCGAACTGATGACCACTGACAGGTTGTTGGCCATGAGAGCGGCCATCGGGTGGTTGCGGAAGTCGTTGATTAACCGTAACACCTGCACAGAGTAACACATTTAACACCTGCACACAAATTTAACACCAGCAAATGTAACACCTGTACACAAATGTAACACCTGAACACAAATGTAACACCTGCACACAAATGTAACAACTGCACACAAATGTAACACCTGCACACAAATGTAACACCTGCACACAAATGTAACACCTGCACACAAATGTAACACCTGCACACAGTAACAAATTTAACACCTGCACACAAATGTAACACCTGCAAATCTAGCACCTGCACACAAATGTAACACCTGCACACAAATGTAACACCTGCAAATGTAACACCTGCACATAGATGTAACACCTGCAAAACAATTTAACACCTGCACACAGTAACAAATTTAACACCTGCAAACAAATGTAACACGGTTATCTTTGTGTCTGATAGATAATAGACTTTCTTAAATCAAACAATCATATCAACAAGATGGCAATTTAAGTATAATTGACTATATAACTGAGTGACGGAATATGGAAAGATAAGGAACACGATAAATTATTATTAAAAACTAAATAAAGTTCAACATATAGGAAGTGGCAGAGATTTTATACTGCTGACTTGCCTGGTTTGAGATGGGCTGGACCTCTACAGCGATGTTTTGCTCTTTGACCTTCTGTAGGAACTTGGGGTGCTTGCCCAGAGCGTACCCGTGGCCGATACGTGTGGCGTTCAGAAGGATGGCGTCAGCGATGTTGAACCCGGTCTCCGTGCCCTGCCAGGCTGCAATCATTGAATGTCGAGGTTTAGTGGGTTTAGAAACAGGGTTCAATCATTGAATGCCGAGGTTTAGTGGGTTTAGAAACAGGGTTCAATCATTGAATGTCGAGGTTTAGTCGGGTATAGGAACAGGGTTCAATCATTGAATGTCGAGGTTTAGTCGGGTATAGGAACAGGGTTCAATCATTGGGTACCAAGGTTTAGTCGGGTATAGAAACAGGTTCAATCATTGGGTACCAAGGTTTAGTCGGGTTTAGAAACAGGTTCAATCATTGGGTACCAAGATTTAGTCGGGTGTAGGAACATGGTTCAATCATTGAATGCCGAGGTTTAGTGGGTTTAGAAACAGGGTTCAATCATTGAATGTCGAGGTTTAGTCGGGTATAGGAACATGGTTCAATCATTGAATGTCGAGGTTTAGTCGGGTATAGGAACAGGGTTCAATCATTGGGTACCAAGGTTTAGTCGGGTTTAGAAACAGGTTCAATCATTGGGTACCAAGATTTAGTCGGGTGTAGGAACATGGTTCAATCATTGAATGCTGAGGTTTAGTCGGGTATAGAAACAGGTTCAAGCATTGAATGTCGAGGTTTAGTCGGGTATAGGAACATGGTTCAATCATTGAATGCCGAGGTTTAGTCGGGTATAGGAACAGGGTTCAATCATTGGGTACCAAGGTATAGTCGGGTATAGGAACATGGTTCAAGCATTGGTTACCAAGGTATAGTCGGGTTTAGAAACAGGGTTCAATCATTGGGTACCAAGGTTTAGTGGGGTATAGGAACATGGTTCAATAATTGGGTACCAAGGTTTAGTCGGGTATAGAAACAGGTTCAAGCATTGGGTACCAAGGTTTAGTCGTATATAGAAACAGGGTTCAATCATTGGGTACCAAAGTTTATTCGGGTGAAAAAAAGAGGGTTCTGGTGTGTGGTGTGGGTCGGCGGTGGACATTCTCTGCAAAAATGACCTAATGTTAATTTGACCGATACGTGACACGATAATTAGAGGGTAAACTGATGCGAATGATGATGACGTGACCCAAGTTGACCAGACGTGACTCTAAACGAAAGATAGGGACAAAACGTGACACGAAAAATACAAGATCTAAGATTCTTGAAAAATAACGTAACTTTGAAGAAATATGATTTAAATGATTTTAGAAAAGATGAACTAATGAGATACACCGTGACCTCATGTGACCTAAGATGACCTCAAGTGACCTAACGTGACTCACGTGTCTCCCCAGCGTGCAGGAAGTACGGCAGCTTGTAGGGCGGGTCTTGTCTGGACGGGTACAGAAGAGCCTCGCTGTAGTAGGACAGGGGGTTGTAGAGAGCCTCGTTTCCAGACATGTCGTAGCCAGCCACCACTTCCGGGTACTTCTTGTGGAGCTCCATAGCTGTCTTCACCTCCTCGAGAATAACGGAACTGTTACGGTTTCTGTGGAAGCCGGCAAGAAAATATCAGAGTAGAACAATCAGAAAACACACGTCAGTTGAAGGCAGTATTTGGGGAACGGGATAATATATATATGTATATACTTTATATATATATATATATATATATATATATATATATATATATATATATATATATATATATACATATATATATATATATATACATATACATATACATATATGTATATATTTGCATACATACATACATATATATATATATATATATATATATATATATATATATATATATATATATATATATATATATATATATATATATATATATATATATATATATATATATATATATATATATATATATATATATATAACCTGTATATTATCGAAGAAGTCCCCCTTATGCAACAACGACATCATGATGGCTAGCTAAATGTATTAAATGTGCATTATGTCATTGTGTTAATGGTAACTGCCAAGGGGCGTGGCCTGTTAGAAGACTAAACCAACCTGATGCCAGATAGAATGACCTTGACCCCTGAGAAATCCGGGTAGGTCTTGACGAACTGGTCAGCCACTTGTTTGACCAACAGCACGCCAAACTCCGTGTCGTATCTGGTACCGTCCAGACCAAACATCTGGGATTAAAGATACAAGGTCAAGGTCAAAGATTGGTTATTGCGTTGGTGGTGGTGTTAGTTTTTGGTAGTATGTAGTGGTAGTTGGTGGTAGTGTTTGTTTTTGGTAGTATGTAGTGGTAGTTGGTGGTGGTGTTAGTTTTTGGTAGCATGTAGTGATAGTTTGTGGTAGTGTTTGTTTTTGGTAGTATGTAGTGGTAGTTGGTGGTGGTGTTAGTTTTTGGTAGTATGTAGTGATAGTTGGTGGTGGTGTTAGTTTTTGGTAGTATGTAGTGATAGTTTGTGGTAGTGTTTGTTTTTGGTAGTATGTAGTGGTAGTTGGTGGTGGTGTTAGTTTTTGGTAGTATGTAGTGATAGTTTTTGGTAGTGTTTGTTTTTGGTAGTATGTAGTGGTAGTTGGTGGTGGTGTTAGTTTTTGGTAGTATGTAGTGGTAGTTGGTGGTGGTGTTAGTTTTTGGTAGTATGTAGTGGTAGTTGGTGGTGGTGTTAGTTTTTGGTAGTATGTAGTGGTAGTTGGTGGTAGTGTTTGTTTTTTGTAGTATTTAGTGGTAGTTGGTGGTAGTGTTAGTGTTTTTGGTAGTATGTAGTGGTAGTTTGTGGTAGTGTTTGTTTTTTGTAATATTTAAAGGTAGTTGGTGGTAGTGTTTGTTTTTTGTAATATTTAAAGGTAGTTGGTGGTAGTTTGTGGTAGTTTTTTGTGTGGAAATAGTTAGTAGTAGTTAGTAGTTGTTGGTGATGGTAGCTGGTAGATGAAAGTTGGTGGTAGTTGATGGTAGTTGGTGATAGTTTTTCGTGGTAATAGTTGGTAGTAGTTGGTAGTTGTTGGTGATGGTAGTTGGTAGTTGGTTGATGGTAGTTGGTGGTAGTTGATGGTAGTTGGTGGTAGTTGCCAGAGACATGGCATGGCTAAACATACTGAGTGAATGATTAAATGACTTGCTTATCCTTCAAAAGATAACTTTAAAAAACATAAAAACAAAATTGACCTGGTCAAAAGAGCCTCGTATCTCCAGGTACTGGACATTGGCATCACGGAACTCTCTCAACGTCTGCCACAGCATGTCGCGGTAGATGGGCACGTGGTACAGCAGGTTTGATACCTGGGGTTGGTCAAACCATTTCATGGGGTTAGATTGGTTGATTTGGTGTGGTTATTAACCCATTCGTTGGATTAGATTAGTTGATTTAGTGTGGTAATTTACCCATTCTTTGGATTAGATTAGTTGATTCAAGGTGGTAATTTACCCATTCATTCGATTAGATTTGCTAATTCAGTGAGGTAATCAATCCATTCATTGGATTAGATTTGATTGGCAATTCAAGGTGATAATCAATTTATAGGATTTGGTTTGATACACACAGCGTCGTTGAAGCGATGTTTTCTTATATATGGCTGATACATGACTGTGGGGAGTGTGGGATATAATGCAGTAAAAAATGGAATCTTCTGCTACAGATGCAGTAGATATAACGTAATATTATGTTAAAGTTACTTCCCTATGTATAAAACCCTTAACCTAAAATTTTAAAGCGGTATTAGATACAATATATATATATATATATATATATATATATATATATATATATATATATATATATATATATATATATATATATATATATATATATATATATATATATATATATATATATATATATATATATATATATATATATATATATATATATATATATACATATATATACTTAGAAAAAAGCTACGTCCTTTTTTCAGAAAAGCTTATTGAAGTTATTGTCAGACACTTATAGAAATAATCATCCATTATGGATTTAGTATATTGATTTGATGTGGCTGCTAAGACGTAATGTTTGCGTTATATGTGACAATTATTACCTAGTATTTACGTTACATGTGACAACTATGACGTCAAATCTTACCTGTCTAAAAAACAATCCGAATCTGACCCAGGCCGCCTGGTTGTCTGCAAAGGTCAAAAATGGGTCAGACCCCATCAGGGTCAAGTTGTTCTTTAGGCTGAAGAGGTGGAAAATATACGTCAGTTGACGACGTGTGCAAGTAACATAGTAACCATAGCAACGGCGAGTTTACGTCACCCGATTACAACACATAATTTTATTTTTGTTTATCTTTAAAAAAAAATTCTCGGGACTAAATTTATTTTTTAGATCTATAAGCCTATGGTAAGAGGAGATGGTAAAATAGAATTACTTGAGGTCAAAAGCTGTAACATTGCCCGAGGCTGCTCTTTCGTTCTTCACCAGCTTCCACAGACAGTCTGGGGAGAAACCGGAAGCTGGTTACACTCTGTTTCATGACGACGGAGGTCGTGAGAGATTTGTGTGAGATGACGGACACGTGAGGAATATGATAGCCGGATGTGACGTGCTGTTACATGTCCTATCTCACCTGGTGTCTGGCATATATCTCACCTGGTGTCTGGCACATATCACACCTGGTGTCTGGTACCTCACCTGGAGTCTGGTACCTATCTCACCTGGTGTCTGGTACCTCACCTGGAGTCTGGTACCTATATCACCAGGTGTCTGGTACCTATCTCACCTGGTGTCTGGTACCTCACCTGGTGTCTGGTACCTCACCTGGTGTCTGGTACCTATCTCACCTGGTGTCTGGTACCTATATCACCAGGTGTCTGGTACCTATCTCACCTGGTGTCTGGTACCTCACCTGGTGTCTGGTACCTATCTCACCTGGTGTCTGGTACCTATCTCACCTGGTGTCTGGTACCTATCTCACCTGGTGTCTGGTACCTATCTCACCTGGTGTCTGGTACCTGTCTCACCTGGTGTCTGGTACCTATCTCACCTGGTGTCTGGTACCTATCTCACCTGGTGTCTGGTACCTATCTCACCTGGTGTCTGGTACCTCACCTGGTGTCTGGTACCTGTCTCACCTGGTGTCTGGTACCTATCTCACCTGGTGTCTGGTACCTATATCACCAGGTGTCTGGTACCTATCTCACCTGGTGTCTGGTACCTCACCTGGTGTCTGGTACCTATCTCACCTGGTGTCTGGTACCTATCTCACCTGGTGTCTGGTACCTATCTCACCTGGTGTCTGGTACCTGTCTCACCTGGTGTCTGGTACCTATCTCACCTGGTGTCTGGTACCTATCTCACCTGGTGTCTGGTACCTATCTCACCTGGTGTCTGGTACCTACCTCACCTGGTGTCTGGTACCTCACCTGGTGTCTGGTACCTCACCTGGTGTCTGGCACCTATCTCACCTGGTGTCTGGTACCTATCTCACCTGGTGTCTGGTACCTCACCTGGTGTCTGGTACCTCACCTGGTGTCTGGTACCTATCTCACCTGGTGTCTGGTACCTCACCTGGTGTCTGGTACCTCACCTGGTGTCTGGTACCTCACCTGGTGTCTGGTACCTCATCTGGTGTCTGGTACCTATCTCACCTGGTGTCTGGTACCTGTCTCACCTGGTGTCTGGTACCTATATCACCAGGTGTCTGGTACCTATCTCACCTGGTGTCTGGTACCTATCTCACCTGGTGTCTGGTACCTATCTCACCTGGTGTCTGGTACCTGTCTCACCTGGTGTCTGGTACCTACCTCACCTGGTGTCTGGTACCTATCTCACCTGGTGTCTGGTACCTGTCTCACCTGGTGTCTGGTACCTACCTCACCTGGTGTCTGGTACCTATCTCACCTAGTGTCTGGTGCATATATCACCTGGTGTCTGGTACCTGTCTCACCTGAAGTCTGGTACCTATCTCACCTAGTGTCTGGTACATATATCACCTGGTGTCTGGTACCTGTCTCACCTGAAGTCTGGTAGCTGCTGTTGAAAACCTGGAAGTTCAGGTAACCATTGGCTAGCGGGCACATGTACACGTCATCTCTGTACGTCACGTTGGTCACCAGCCAATCAAGACTCACCATTGACATGTCGTGGATGTGTAGCGCCGCCCCTGAAATGTACACGCCGTGTTATGATTGGTTAAACACTTCAGTGATATCTGTTTACACTTAGGGAGTGTTTAGTTATATCAACACATTTTAAGTCCACAAATTACGGTTGTCGATGTTGTAGTAAAAACAAAGTAAACACCTTTTTCTTCAAATCTTGGCTCTTATTTTGTTTTTTCTAAAGGCACTGACTATGACGTCTGCATTAATGTAGGGCACTGACAAGAATGTATGGCACTGACAAGAATGTGTGGCACTGACAAGAATGTGTGGCACTGACAAGAATGTGTGGCACTGACAAGAATGTATGGCACTGACAAGAATGTGTGGCACTGACAAGAATGTGTGGCACTGACAAGAATGTGTGGCACTGACAAGAATGTATGGCACTGACAAGAATGTATGGCACTGACAAGAATGTATGGCACTGACAAGAATGTATGGCACTGACTATAAACGTCTGCATGTACGTGGTGCCAGGACTCACCTTTAGGCATCTGGTGAATCTTCTCAAACAGGGGCGTCTCCTCGATCAGTCTCCTGGAGTGGTAGAAGCTCGTGGACGGCACAAAGACGGAACGGTTGGTCCGGCTTGTTTGTATCATGGCGCGTTTTTCCTGAGGACATTTTCAAACAGTTACGGAAAAAAGTCATATTGTATGTGGTGTGTTTTTTTTTAAATTACATATTTGGCCGTATGCGTATAGTTATGTTAGTGTTTCCAAAACTAGACAGTTGTTATATTTTAAAAAAGCTAAAAATTGTATTTTATCAACACATAAAATTACAATGTTTTTTGTGTGTAGCTTTAAAACAAAATATTATAAAATATATAAAAATAAATATTTTTATCACTTCACCGAATTGAATCGCACCAGCTATCAAGAAAAAATTACCTTCATGAAAATTTCGTTCATTCTCTGCTCTTGTACCGACAGCACCAGATGACCACCCAGTCGCATGTGCTCATCTTCAGCAATCAGGTCATCTCTCATGCTCAGGTACTGGGACGTCTCCAGGGGCGTGGATCTGGTCAGCAGAGGGATGAGCAGACTGACCAGGATTTGTGTGGTTAAGTGGGGCATCTTTGTTTTTTCCAAACTTTCAATTATTTTATTTTATTAATACACTGTAAACAAGGAATATATATATATATATATATATATATATATATATATATATATATATATATATATATATATATATATATATAAGAAAATGAAACATTTTATTAAAGCAAATTATAAAATTCAATGAACTGTATGTAGCAGGATGAATTTGCAGCAGATTTATTTTTCCTTTGAAATAGAATGCTTGAAATAAATGATATCAGACTATAAACCAATTGCTTGTAAACTATCTATGACAACTTATATTAAGCTTAATAATAATATGGTGCTTATAGTATCCATGGATTGATTTAAGAACATCATTAATTATATAGATCAAAAATAAATTTCGAATCCATCTCATAATAAATTTTAGATCTAAATTAAACTGATTGATTTTTAAATACTTTTATGTTTATTATTAAGGTAGGTAACTGGTATGCCTGAAACGACGAGTTTTATTTTCATTGTTATATCCCGTATAATATAGTTTAGTTGGACCTAGAATAATTACACACATTTTTGTGTCAAGGTTATTTTGTTCAAAATGTAATTTCTTTAAAGAAGAATAATGAAATAATTTTTAACGATAAACAAATTAAAACTTATAATTTAGTCTATTATACTCCTCTTTTGAATACAAATGTTAATTAACTTTTTTTTAACTTATGGAAAGAAGGAAAAAAGAAAAAAAAAGTTGGTCAAAGGGGAGTAACTATGAAATTTTATTCAATTTTAAATGCACAACTATAGTTAACGTTCTTCATTAAACATTGAATAGAATTATTTATTTGAAGAAAATGTGTTCATTTTAAATAGCAAAATAAAAAACTGTAAACATACCAAATAAATTTCATTCACTTTTTTCGAATTAGAGCAGCTTTTATATTATATAGTTATGTTACTTTATATTTTGTAGCTATAAATTTCATTATTACCTCCCTTTGAATGAATCTACAGTACCAATCTAACATGTATTTACACATTTTTTTAATTGAAAGAATTACACTTCTATGTCTATCGAAAAGCGACAAAAAATTATAGATACTAAAGTTGATTAATATGTAGACAAATTTATCGTAAAGGTAAAAAAATTATATTTTTAAAGAATAAAAAAATAAAAAAGTAGGCCTTTATATCCATTACGTGATCTTATGTCAAATATTGTTTTTTTATAAGCAGTAACTAATTTTAAATGTTACAAAATTTCTAAATTAAGAGAAATGAAAATAAGAGTTTATTTATAACATATTGTATATTATGCTTAAAAGAGCCAAAATCCTTGTTATTATACGCTGCATGACTGGGGTTCCAAAATATATACCCAACGGTGTGGGTATATATTATGTTGAAACATTTTGAAACGTATTTTGCTTTGGTTTTAGCATTCAAGTACGGTGATTTTAAATGTAGATCTCTTGTTTAGTCATTTAAAAGAAACAATTAATGTAATACTCGTGTTATGCAGTAAAACACAAATAATTTTGTATTAGTGAACTTCATACATTACAATATATTTATCAATGTATTACTTTACCTACCTCGATCAGTAAAAAACAATGTAATACTTTTTCTTTACTCTTTATTCTATTAAATCATATTTTGTGTGTATAAAATGTTATTATTTAAGTCTGAGAAAGTTGTACATAACTAAAGGTAACTTTACACATAAAATACTTTAATTTTATCCTTATTGTGCAACTTTTTATAACGCTGCAATACATCAATACAAGAGCTTAATTTGTTATATATATTTAAACAAAATGTAACGTCAAAGATTAAATAGATAACATACATATTAAAATATCCAGGCTCGGATAAAATTTTCCAAGATGTTTTGTTTACATAACTTAGGCAACTACACAGCTAACATCCTTTTGAATGAACTTAAACATTACCTGCCAATTACCCTCTAGCGATGCAGTATTCTAAGTAAGCGCTTGTGCTGTAAACACGCTAATATAATTCTAGGTCCTTATCGTCTACGTCAAGATAAAAACATATTCTCGCCTGCTCTAAAAATAATTTTAGGAATCCCCGAAAAACTTCAATTCCCAACAGAGCAGTTTAGCCTTGAACGATACACCAAGTTTTATTTGTGGGAAACTTGCGCTGTAAAAACTCTCAACAACAACAACTGTGTGCAACGAACGGCCATCCAACAAGACGTAGATGTCAATAAACTCTTGCGTTGAGGAGTTGTCGACCCTGCTTTATTTTAAACCCTGTCATTCCATCCGGATAGTTTGTTTACTTTCGTTTTCCTTTGCGCAATTTTTAAAAAAGCAGAAGACGCCAAACCCCGCCCAAAAATAAATTCACTCATTTAAGGAATGTTGTATCAAAGCAATGAGTGAACGCATTCAAATAATGGCCTCACGTTTTTTATAGCTTGTGTTGAGGAGAAAAGTCTACGGTAGTTTAACTGGGTCTATTCCAGTCTAACCAAGTCTACGGTAGTTTAACTGGGTCTATTCCAGTCTAACCAAGTCTACGGTAGTTTAACTGGGTCTATTCCAGTCTAACCAAGTCTACGGTAGTTTAACTGGGTCTATTCCAGTCTAACCAAGTCTACGGTAGTTTAACTGGGTCTATTCCAGTCTAACCAAGTCTACGGTAGTTTAACTGGGTCTATTCCAGTCTAACCAAGTCTACGGTAGTTTAACTGGGTCTATTCCAGTCTAACCAAGTCTACGGTAGTTTAACTGGGTCTATTCCAGTCTAACCAAGTCTACGGTAGTTTAACTGGGTCTATTCCAGTCTAACCAAGTCTACGGTAGTTTAACTGGGTCTATTCCAGTCTAACCAAGTCTACGGTAGTTTAACTGGGTCTATTCCAGTCTAACCAAGTCTACGGTAGTTTAACTGGGTCTATTCCAGTCTAACCAAGTCTACGGTAGTTTAACTGGGTCTATTCCAGTCTAACCAAGTCTACGGTAGTTTAACTGGGTCTATTCCAGTCTAACCAAGTCTACGGTAGTTTAACTGGGTCTATTCCAGTCTAACCAAGTCTACGGTAGTTTAACTGGGTCTATTCCAGTCTAACCAAGTCTACGGTAGTTTAACTGGGTCTATTCCAGTCTAACCAAGTCTACGGTAGTTTAACTGGGTCTATTCCAGTCTAACCAAGTCTACGGTAGTTTAACTGGGTCTATTCCAGTCTAACCAAGTCTAAATCAACCTAAGACGAAATTAAATAACGTGTCTAATATAGACACAAACACACGCAGTGCAACATACTCTAACATAAACAAACTCAAACATAGTCTCAAACACACACACATATATATAGACATAAACACACATTGTAGCACACTCTAAAAAAAACGCAAACACACAACGTGTAACACACTTTAACATTCACATAAACACGCCGATTAACACACTCAAACATAGTCTCAAACACACAGTGTCATACACTCTTATATAGACACAACCACACACCATGTAACATACTCTAAAATAGACATAAACACACACTGTGTAACATATTCTAACATAGACACAAACACCACTGTGTAACATACTCTAACCTTGGCCCTGTTGACAAGTCAACGAGTATAGAAAAAAATCGTTATTCAATTAAAATTCTAATTACAAGCTACGTAGGCCTATACAAGACTTGTTTTTGTACCTTGTACAGGCAAGTGTTAGCTTTTCTGTCCACTGAATTGTCAGTGGGAATTGTGTCACCACATTTATAGTTCTGTTAGATGATTGTTTATATACATACATACATCCATACATACATACATACACACACGTATATATATATATATATATATATATATATATATATATATATATATATATATATATATATATATATATATATATATACGAGACAACTGTAGCCATTTTATTAAATGACTTCAACTACCTTGACTTGAACAAACATTTGCCTTTTGAAACACACAAATTGAGGCACCTTTAATCAACACGACCGTCTAAAGTGCACGAGTAGAGCTCACGTTTGTTATCTCTGAGCGCGACGCACGTGAGTTCGCATATGAAAGGCAACATTGTCAAAACCACAGCTCACGGTCCAGTTATGCACGGCGTTAAATGTTGTACTCACCCCGTACAGGAAATGGGGTTTAACTCAGACTTGATACTAGAGGTTGGGGGGGGGGGATTTATGGGCGTAATGGGAGAGGGCTTAGGCGAGTAGATATGGAGTTATGGGGGCGATATTGTAGGGGGAGCTTAGGTGAGTTTACGGGAAATTGTGGTGGTGCTGTTGTGCGAGGCAGCTTAGGTAAGCAGGGAGAGATCTAATTACAACGCATTCACAAAATCTTATCTATAAGCAAAAAAATAACAACTTAATTTTGACATTAAAAATAAATATTAATGTATATTTGCATATAATATATAGCAATCTATTTAATCATTATGGTAAAATTAACTTTAATCTGACACGGCTAACACCCCTGTCTTATTAATGACAGTGAATGCTGGCTAGTTTTACTTTATGACATCATCCCACTCTGTACAGATACTATCTATCCTATATCCCCGCATTAATGTTAAATACATGCATAGTCATATAGGGGTGTGGCAGGTGGCTTATATCTGCCGTTTGAACAATCAATCATGTCAGTAGAGCAGGAATTATTTAAGTCATACAGTCGGTCATATAGTAAAGACAGTCATACAGTCAATTCAGTCATACAGTCAAGTCGGTCATACAGTCACGTCTATCTTGCAGTCAAGTCAATCATACAAGCAAGTCAGTCATACAGTCAAGTAAGTCATACAGGCAAGTCAGTCATACAAGCCAGTCAGTCATACAGTCAAGTAAGTCATACAGTCAAGTTAGTCATACAGTCAATTCAGTCATACAGGTAAGTCAGTCATACAAACAAGTCAGTCATACAGTCATGGCGGTGATACAGTCATGGCAGTTATACAGTCATGGCAGTCATACATTCAAGTAAGTCATACAGGCAAGTCAGTCATATAACGCTTCTTTAGATGATTTATCTTGTCTTGACATCCGTTCGGCCCGAGTGATAAGAGAACTGATTGAGTGGGTGGCCTTTGTAGGGAGGATTTGTTTTGATGGCGCTAGCTAGGCATTGTTTTGGGAGGGGGTGGGTGGGGTAGGTCAGGTAGGTGGGTGGGGTAGGTCAGGTGGGTGGGGTAGGTCAGGTGGGTGGGGTAGGTCAGGTGGGTTGGTGGGGTAGGTCAGGTGGGTGGGGTAGGTCAGGTGGGTGGGTGGGGGTAGGTCAGGTGAATGGGTGGGATTGGTCAGCGGTGGGTGGGGTAGGTCAGGTGGGTGGGTGGGGTAGGTCAAGTGAGTGGGTGGGGTAGATCAGGAGGGTGGGGTAGGTCAGAATGGTGGGTGGGGTAGATCAAGAGGGTGGGTGGGATAGGTCAGGTGGGTGGGTGGGGTAGGTCAGGTGGGTGGGTGGGGTAGGTCAGGTGGGTGGGTGAGGTAGATCAGGAGGGTGGGGTAGGTAGGTGGGTGGGTGGGGTAGGTGAGGTGGGTAGGTGGGGTAGGTCAGGAGGGTGGGTGGGGTAGGTCAGGTGGGTGGGTGGGGTAGGTCAGGTGGGTGGGTGGGGTAGGTCAGGTGGGTGGGTGGGGTAGGTCAGGTGGGTGGGGTAGGTCAGGTGGGTGAGTGAGTGGGGTAGGTCAGGTGGGTGGGGTAGGTCAGGTGGGTGGGTGGGGTAGATCAGGAGGGTGGGTGGGGTAGGTCAGAATGGTGGGTGGATTAGGTCAGGAGGGTGGGTGGGTGGGGTAGGTCAGAATGGTGGGTGGGGTAGGTCAGGTGGGTGGGTGGGGTAGGTCAGAATGGTGGGTGGGGTAGGTCAGGTGGGTGGGTGGGGTAGATCAGGAGGGTGGGTGGGGTAGGTCAGAATGGTGGGTGGATTAGGTCAGGAGGGTGGGTGGGTGGGGTAGGTCAGAATGGTGGGTGGGGTAGGTCAGAATGGTGGGTGGGGTAGGTCAGGAGGGTGGGTGGGTGGGGTAGGTCAGAATGGTGGGTGGGGTAGGTCAGAATGGTGGGTGGGTTAGGTCAGGAGGGTGGGTGGGTGGGGTAAGTTAGAATGGTGGGTGGGGTAGGTCAGAATGGTGGGTGGGGTAGGTCAGGAGGGTGGGTGGGTGGGGTAGGTCAGGTGGGTGGGTGGGGTAGGTCAGGTGGGTGGGTGGGGTAGGTCAGGAGGGTGGGTGGGGTAGGTCAGGTGGGTGGGGTAGGTCAGGTGGGTGAGTGAGTGGGGTAGGTCAGGTGGGTGGGTGGGGTAGGTCAGGTGGATGGGTGGGGTAGATCAGGAGGGTGGGTGGGGTAGGTCAGAATGGTGGGTGGGGTAGGTCAGGAGGGTGGGTGGGGTAGGTCAGAATGGTGGGTGGGGTAGGTCAGGAGGGTGGGTTGGTGGGGTAGGTCAGGTGGGTGGGTGGGGTAGGTCAGGAGGGTGGGTGGGGTAGGTACGGAGAGTGGGTGGAGTAGGTCAGGAGAGTGGGTGGGGTAGGTCAGGAGAGTGGGTGGGGTAGGTCAAGAAGGTGGGTGGGGTAGGTCAGGAGTGTGGGTTGGGTAGGTCAGGAGAGTGGGTGGGGTAGGTCAGGAGAATGGGTGGGGTAGGTCAGGAGAGTGGGTGGGGTAGGTCAGGTGGGTGGGGTAGGTCAGGAGTGTGGGTGGGGTAGGTCAGGAGAGTGGGTGGGGTAGGTCAGGAGAATGGGTGGGGTAGGTCAGGAGAGTGCGTGGGGTAGGTCAGGTGGGTGGGTAGGTCAGGTGGGTGGGTGGGGTAGGTCAGGTGGGTGGGGTAGGTCAGGTGGGTGGGTGGGGTTGGTCAGGAGAGTGGGTGGGGTAGGTCAGGAGGGTGGGTGGGGTAGGTCAGGTGGGTGGGGTAGGTCAGGTGAGTGGGTGGGGTAGGTCAGGTGGGTGGGTGGGGTAGGTCAGAAGGGTGGGTGGGGTAGGTCAGGTGGGTGGGTGGGGTAGGTCAGGAGGGTGGGTGGGGTAGTTCAGGAGGGTGGGTGGGGTAGGTCAGAATGGTGGGTGGGGTAGGTCAGGAGGGTGGGTGGGGTAGATCAGGAGGGTGGGTGGGGTAGATCAAGAGGGTGGGTGGGATAGGTCAGGTGGGTGGGTGGGGTAGGTCAGGTGGGTGGGGTAGGTCAGGTGGGTGGGTGGGGTAGGTCAGGTGGGTAGGTGGGGTAGGTCAGGAGGGTGGGTGGGGTAGGTCAGGAGGGTGGGTGGGGTAGGTCAGGAGGGTGGGTGGGGTAGGTCAGGTGGGTGGGGTAGGTCAGGTGGGTGAGTGGGGTAGGTCAGGTGGGTGGGTGGGGTAGGTCAGAAGGATGGGTGGGGTGGGTCAGGAGGGAGGATGGGGTAAGTCAGGGGGTGGGTGGGGTAGGGTCAGGAGGGTGGGGTTTATTTGTTGGGTGGGGTATACTATTACTTGGGGGTTAGCGCTATGTCCGGTTGTTGGTATATGTGACGTCATGGGGTATGTTAGGTGGGTAGCGAATATCTGGTGGGCGGCGTATGTCAGGTGGTTGTTATGTGTCAGGTTGTTAGGATGTCAAGTGGTTGTGATGTCATGTGGTTGGTATATGTCATTTGGTTGGTATATGTCAGGTTGTTGGTATATGTTATGTGGTTGGTATATGTCAGGTGGTTGCGGACCGCACCGGGTGACACCATTTAGGTGGGTGACACCAAGGCAAAAAATAGCAAAATATATAGAGAAAAACTCGAGGGGGGGATGCAAATCGAAAGTTTGAGGGGGGGGGGGTGCAAATCGAAAACTTGAGGGGGGGTGCAAATCGAAAGTTTGAGTCGGGGGTGCAAATCGAAAACTTGAAAGTTTGTCCCCGGGAAGGGTCTCTATGCCTCTGGGGGGGGGGGGGGTGACACCATTAAGTGCCGCACCGGGTGACACCCGACCTCGCTACACAACTGCATGTGGTTGGTATATGTCAGGTGGTTGGTATATGTCAGGTGGTTGAGATGTCAAGTGGTTGGTATATGTTAGGTGGTTGGCATATATTAGATTGTTGGGATATCGAGATGATTGGCCATGTCAAGTGGTTTTTAATATTTTCAAATGTACACAGTTAATAAAACAGTTACATGACCTTACCATTAAAAAAACCACCACCTCCCCCTCCCCCCAAGCAAACGTATGAAAAGTTTACCTCAGCAAGACACGGCTCTATTCAACAGCTTCACCCTTGTGTCGCCCTAAGCCCAGCCACCCGCTATTTATCTACAGGTCAGATAATCTGGGCCTGACAGAATAACTTGCTAGATCCTCTTTCACTTTATGAAATGTTGCTTTTTATGTATCTAAAAATAGAAACACTGCGCTGTTTAGTGTTGCCTCTTTTGACGTCAAACCGTGTTGATAGTTCCGTTTTTTTTTACTTTTGCATTTTTAAATAACAATTTTAAATATGTCACGTTCAAAATAGGCATTAATATTATTTTAAAATTTCTATTCTTATCCTAATTCCTTTGTTAACTATCATCAAAATTAGTTTATCATATCTCTATTTTATCCAGTTAATAAAACTCAACACTCTATTTTGCAACTATAAAAATTAATCCAAAAACTATTCAACTATTTTTCATTTATATACAGTTTTGTTCCAGGCGACTCTTCCAACGCTCCCTCCCTTTCCCCCCCCCCCCCCTCCCGGAGAAGAAAGTCTGGAAGAAACTCTGTTCATATTTTAATTGATACTTAGTAAAAATAGTAAAGTTAATTTAGTTGATATAGCTTTTCTAGGTCACAAAGTGTTGCAACGTTTTATACGTGAGAAAATTTTTGTTGGCGGATAGACTCAAGTTTCCACTCCTAGTAATAACAAACACAACACAACGTAAAATCTTAAAAATTCTATTTTTTTTGTGTTCGTTCCATTTCCGTCAACCAACACCTTTTATAAACTTATGGCATGTAGTCCGGACGTGTCTCTGACAACATCACCCTCCAATTGACGTCATCACATGTCGGATACGTAAAAAATTATTCTCTCGCAAAATTCCAGGACACAAAAAAGTCAACATTCAGCCGTCAAGGTAAGTTGAGCCATAACTTTTTCGGAAATTACCGGAAAGTTCTTTTCAACTGAGACCGCAGTGAAGATGAATAGGGTCAAATGTTTCTCTGCATTGTCTTCACGGCAGGTAAAAACATGTCCCTTGTCGGTTTTTTTAATGTGATTGACACACCTTGGCCCCGTACACTCAGGTACAATCTATCATTTGATTTGAAATTTCCTGCTCAAAATAAAAACGTGAAAAATGATTTTATCCACTGAACAGTTCAACCTAAAGTAAGGCAGCGTTTCGTATAAATGAAAATATTGTGAGGAAAGTAATTTTATCAATTTTTGTTTTACAGTCCACTTTTGTCCTTACCTTCATAGTGCATCCCACCAGAACCTACCCATCCATTACGTTTTCTAGGTGTAATGTGGATTAAAAATACCCCAAAATTTGCGCCAGCTGGTGTAATATTTTCAAAAATTTACAAGTGAAATAAATAAAAAATAACATGCATAAATATAAAAACATATTTATTTGAAAATGGCGTCATAAATTATTTACATTATTAAAAATAACAAACAAAAACAATGAACAAATGTAACAGTGCAGATAAAATTAAATAGCTTGAATTGTTTCTTTTATAAATCTGTCCCATTTTTCCTGCCAGAGTTTTAGCGCTGTTTCTTTCTCTGTTGGTTCCATGGCGCTGTACCTGAGGAGAGGTTGAAAAGTGAACACAGGTGTATAGATGTACACACAATTTATGGTGAACTGAGGGGTTGGGTAGTGTACACAGTTATATAGATGTATATAGATGTACAGATGTACACACACTTTATGGTGAACTGAGAGAGGGTTGAGTATTGTACACATGATTACAGATGTACACACAATTTATGGCGAACTGAGAAAGGGGTTGGGTACTGTATACAGATGTACAGATGTATCACAATTTCACCTTCTTTTACCATCCTTACATTTATATTAAAAGAAGCTTTTATACAGTAACTCATTACGTCTGTTTATTCGTGTGTTTTGTAACAAGATGGTGTATAATTTGAAACGTATACTTTTCTTCTTCTAATATAGTTATTATTTTTAATTTTAATATCCTTCCCCTCCCGCCCCCCCCCCCCCCCGACAAACAAGCATTACTTCCGGTACTCACTTCAAAGAGTTGATGGCCAGCTGTTTTAAAAAGGTCAGGTCAGCGTCTTCACTGGACATGGCCATGAAGGCGAGGTAGAAGTCGTGGGACAGGGGGGACATGTCGGTGGAGGTGCGGTCATCCGTGCAGATGACCACTGGGTAGCCCTCGGCCATCAGGGCAGTTATGGGGTGGTTTCTCAAGTCATCGACTAGCCTCAACATCTGCAGATAGAACCACGTGACGTCAGCAATGCACGTGACATGAGCTATCATCATTTATTTGTTTGGTTGAGTGTATATTATATATATATATATATATATATATATATATATATATATATATATATATATATATATATATATATATATATATATATATATATATATGTGTGTGTGTGTGTGTGTGTGTGTGTATCAACCGAACTACATATGTATATATATATATATATATATATATATATATATATATATATATATATATATATATATATATATATATATATATATATATAGACACTCCCTTAAGTCGACGCAAGGAGAAGCCGAGATCTCTGTAACCGGAAGTTTAAAGTCTCCTATTCCGCTGTTAACAAATTAGGCAGTGCCAGAATATTTTACAGCATTCTAAAATCTTCAAAAGCCACTCCCTCCCCCCCCCCCCCCCCACCCCACCTGTGACTTATCTTGCAGAAATGTTTTAAAAGGGAGAGTCAGCCTGTGAAAGGATGTGTTAAAACAGGAGCTCTGTGTCCTCCTACGCATCACCCCCACATCTCCCTTCCCAGTCCCCAATCCACCCCATCCCTTTTCAGAGCCAACCCCCTCTTCTTCCCTCTTCAATTTTATAAGCTTATATTTAGTTTACAATGTTTGTTTTTATGTTTGTGTGTTTGTGAAAAGTCTTGTAAACCAGTTTTAACCCACTTCTAATGCAGCGAATTAGTTTCAGATACATTCGTCTCCGAAGACAATGCAAGAATATATAATTTTTTTTTATCTAATAAGACATTAAATTAGTCATTAATATTTAATTAATTTTAGTCGTAGGTGGTGTTGTCTTCATCAAGAACGAATTACTTATTAGAAAATAAATAAATATTTTTAAAAAAACTTAATAAAAATAAGCTTTTAATTTCTCATATCTCTTAAATATATTTAGAGATGCCATTCATTTTTATTGTTTTTGGAATTCTCAGAACATTTGAAGCTAACTATGAAAACGTTTTTTTTTTTCAAAATATGTTTAATCTCCCTTCATCATCCTCCCTTCTCTCACTCCCCTCTTCATCCAATCTCCTTCATCAACCACAAGTTAACCTCCACCTCTAGAGACGGGCTCCACCTCTAGAGCTATGCCCCTCTCCCTCCCTCCCACCCTCCCCTTCCTCCCCTTCCCCAAGTTTACCTGATTAGAGACGGGCTCTACCTCTAGAGCTATGCCCCTCTCCCTCCCCTCCCTCCCTCCACCCCCCCAAGTTTACCTGATTAGAGACGGGCTCCACCTCTAGAGCTATGCCCCTCTCCCTCCCCTCCCCCAAGTTTACCTGATTAGAGACGGGCTCCACCTCTAGAGCTATGCCCCTCTCCCTCCCTCCCTCCTCTCCCTCCCCTCCCTCCCCTCCCCCAAGTTTACCTGATTAGAGACGGGCTCCACCTCTAGAGCTATGCCCCTCTCCCTCCCCTCCCCCAAGTTTACCTGATTAGAGACGGGCTCCACCTCTAGAGCTATGCCCCTCTCCCTCCCTCCCTCCCTCCCCTCCCCCAAGTTTACCTGATTAGAGACGGGCTCCACCTCTAGAGCTATGCCCCTCTCCCTCCCTCCCTCCCCTCCCCCAAGTTTACCTGATTAGAGACGGGCTCCACCTCTAGAGCTATGCCCCTCTCCCCCCCCTCCCCTCCCCCAAGTTTACCTGATTAGAGACGGGCTCCACCTCTAGAGCTATGCCCCTCTCCCCCCCTCCCCTCCCCCAAGTTTACCTGATTAGAGACGGGCTCCACCTCTAGAGCTATGCCCCTCTCCCTCCCCCTCCCCCCCCCAAGTTTACCTGATTAGAGACGGGCTCCACCTCTAGAGCTATGCCCCTCTCCCTCCCTCCCTCCCCTCCCTCCCCCCCCCCAAGTTTACCTGATTAGAGACGGGCTCCACCTCTAGAGCTATGCCCCTCTCCCTCCCTCCCCCACCCCAAGTTTACCTGATTAGAGACGGGCTCCACCTCTAGAGCTATGCCCCTCTCCCTCCCTCCCTCCCCCCCCCCCAAGTTTACCTGATTAGAGACGGGCTCCACCTCTAGAGCTATGCCCCTCTCCCTCCCTCCCTCCCCTCCCCCAAGTTTACCTGATTAGAGACGGGCTCCACCTCTAGAGCTATGCCCCTCTCCCTCCCTCCCTCCCCTCCCTCCCTCCCTCCCCCAAGTTTACCTGATTAGAGACGGGCTCCACCTCTAGAGCTATGCCCCTCTCCCCCCCTCCCCTCCCCCAAGTTTACCTGATTAGAGACGGGCTCCACCTCTAGAGCTATGCCCCTTCCTCTCCCTCCCCTCCCTCCCCCCCCCAAGTTTACCTGATTAGAGACGGGCTCCACCTCTAGAGCTATGCCCCTCTCCCTCCCTCCCTCCCCCCCCCCAAGTTTACCTGATTAGAGACGGGCTCCACCTCTAGAGCTATGCCCCTCTCCCTCCCTCCCTCCCCCCCCCCCAAGTTTACCTGATTAGAGACGGGCTCCACCTCTAGAGCTATGCCCCTCTCCCTCCCTCCCTCCCCTCCCCCAAGTTTACCTGATTAGAGACGGGCTCCACCTCTAGAGCTATGCCCCTCTCCCTCCCTCCCTCCCCTCCCTCCCTCCCTCCCCCAAGTTTACCTGATTAGAGACGGGCTCCACCTCTAGAGCTATGCCCCTCTCCCCCCTCCCCTCCCCCGTTTACCTGATTAGAGACGGGCTCCACCTCTAGAGCTATGCCCCTCTCCCTCCCTCCCCTCCCTCCCTCCCTCCCCCAAGTTTACCTGATTAGAGACGGGCTCCACCTCTAGAGCTATGCCCCTCTCCCTCCCCTCCCTCCCTCCCTCCCCCAAGTTTACCTGATTAGAGACGGGCTCCACCTCTAGAGCTATGCCCCTCTCCCTCCCTCCCTCCCTCCCTCCCCCAAGTTTACCTGATTAGAGACGGGCTCCACCTCTAGAGCTATGCCCCTTCCTCTCCCTCCCCTCCCTCCCCTCCACCAAGTTTACCTGATTAGAGACGGGCTCCACCTCTAGAGCTATGCCCCTCTCCCTCCCTCCCTCCCCCCCCCCCCAAGTTTACCTGATTAGAGACGGGCTCCACCTCTAGAGCTATGCCCCTCTCCCTCCCTCCCTCCCCTCCCCCAAGTTTACCTGATTAGAGACGGGCTCCACCTCTAGAGCTATGCCCCTTCCTCTCCCTCCCCTCCCCCCACCCAAGTTTACCTGATTAGAGACGGGCTCCACCTCTAGAGCTATGCCCCTCTCCCTCCCTCCCCCACCCCAAGTTTACCTGATTAGAGACGGGCTCCACCTCTAGAGCTATGCCCCTCTCCCTCCCTCCCTCCCCCCCCCAAGTTTACCTGATTAGAGACGGGCTCCACCTCTAGAGCTATGCCCCTCTCCCTCCCTCCCTCCCCTCCCCCAAGTTTACCTGATTAGAGACGGGCTCCACCTCTAGAGCTATGCCCCTCTCCCTCCCTCCCTCCCCTCCCTCCCTCCCTCCCCCAAGTTTACCTGATTAGAGACGGGCTCCACCTCTAGAGCTATGCCCCTCTCCCCCCTCCCCTCCCCCGTTTACCTGATTAGAGACGGGCTCCACCTCTAGAGCTATGCCCCTCTCCCTCCCTCCCTCCCCCAAGTTTACCTGATTAGAGACGGGCTCCACCTCTAGAGCTATGCCCCTCTCCCTCCCTCCCTCCCTCCCTCCCCCAAGTTTACCTGATTAGAGACGGGCTCCACCTCTAGAGCTATGCCCCTCTCCCTCCCCTCCACCAAGTTTACCTGATTAGAGACGGGCTCCACCTCTAGAGCTATGCCCCTCTCCCTCCCTCCCTCCCCCCCCCCCAAGTTTACCTGATTAGAGACGGGCTCCACCTCTAGAGCTATGCCCCTCTCCCTCCCTCCCTCCCTCCCCTCCCCCCAAGTTTACCTGATTAGAGACGGGCTCCACCTCTAGAGCTATGCCCCTTCCTCTCCCTCCCCTCCCCCAAGTTTACCTGATTAGAGACGGGCTCCACCTCTAGAGCTATGCCCCTCTCCCTCCCTCCCTCCCCTCCCTCCCCTCCCCCAAGTTTACCTGATTAGAGACGGGCTCCCCCTCTAGAGCTATGCCCCTCTCCCTCCCTCCCCTCCCTCCCTCCCCCAAGTTTACCTGATTAGAGACGGGCTCCACCTCTAGAGCTATGCCCCTCTCCCTCCCTCCCCTCCCTCCCTCCCTCCCCCAAGTTTACCTGATTAGAGACGGGCTCCACCTCTAGAGCTATGCCCCTCTCCCTCCCTCCCTCCCACAAGTTTACCTGATTAGAGACGGGCTCCACCTCTAGAGCTATGCCCCTCTCCCTCCCTCCCTCCCTCCCTCCTTCCCCCAAGTTTACCTGATTAGAGACGGGCTCCACCTCTAGAGCTATGCCCCTCTCCCTCCCTCCCTCCCTCCCACAAGTTTACCTGATTAGAGACGGGCTCCACCTCTAGAGCTATGCCCCTCTCCCTCCCTCCCTCCCTCCCTCCTTCCCCCAAGTTTACCTGATTAGAGACGGGCTCCACCTCTAGAGCTATGCCCCTCTCCCTCCCACCCTCCCCTCCCCCAAGTTTACCTGATTAGAGACGGGCTCCACCTCTAGAGCTATGCCACTCTCCCTCCCTCCCCTCCCTCCCTCCCTCCCCCAAGTTTACCTGATTAGAGACGGGCTCCACCTCTAGAGCTATGCCCCTCTCCCTCCCTCCCTCCCTCCCCTCCCCCAAGTTTACCTGATTAGAGACGGGCTCCACCTCTAGAGCTATGCCCCTCTCCCTCCCTCCCCTCCCTCCCTCCCTCCCCCAAGTTTACCTGATTAGAGACGGGCTCCACCTCTAGAGCTATGCCCCTCTCCCTCCCTCCCCTCCCTCCCTCCCCCAAGTTTACCTGATTAGAGACGGGCTCCACCTCTAGAGCTATGCCCCTCTCCCTCCCTCCCCTCCCTCACCCCCCCCCCCCCAAGTTTACCTGATTAGAGACGGGCTCCACCTCTAGAGCTATGCCCCTCTCCCTCCCTCCCCTCCCTCCCTCCCTCCCCCAAGTTTACCTGATTAGAGACGGGCTCCACCTCTAGAGCTATGCCCCTCTCCCTCCCCCTCCCCCAAGTTTACCTGATTAGAGACGGGCTCCACCTCTAGAGCTATGCCCCTCTCCCTCCCTCCCTCCCCTCCCTCCCTCCCCCCCCCCCCCAAGTTTACCTGATTAGAGACGGGCTCCACCTCTAGAGCTATGCCCCTCTCCCTCCCCCCCCCCAAGTTTACCTGAATAGAGACGGGCTCCACCTCTAGAGCTATGCCCCTCTCCCTCCCTCCCTCCCTCCCTCCCCCCCCTTTAGTTTACCTGATTAGAGACGGGCTCCACCTCTAGAGCTATGCCCCTCTCCCTCCCCTCCCCCAAGTTTACCTGATTAGAGACGGGCTCCACCTCTAGAGCTATGCCCCTCCCCCCCCCCCCCCCAAGTTTACCTGATTAGAGACGGGCTCCACCTCTAGAGCTATGCCGCTCTCCCTCCCCTCCCCCAAGTTTACCTGATTAGAGACGGGTTCCACCTCTAGAGCTATGCCACTCTCCCTCCCTCCCCTCCCTCCCTCCCTCCCCCAAGTTTACCTGATTAGAGACGGGCTCCACCTCTAGAGCTATGCCCCTCTCCCTCCCTCCCTCCCCCCCCCCCCAAGTTTACCTGATTAGAGACGGGCTCCACCTCTAGAGCTATGCCCCTCTCCCCCCCTCCCTCCCCCCCTCCCCCCCCCCGAAGTTTACCTGATTAGAGACGGGTTCCACCTCTAGAGCTATGCCCCTCTCCCTCCCTCCCTCCCCCCCTCCCCCCCCCCAAGTTTACCTGATTAGAGACGGGTTCCACCTCTAGAGCTATGCCCCTCTCCCCACCTCCCTCCCCCCTCCCCCCCCCCAAGTTTACCTGATTAGAGACGGGTTCCACCTCTAGAGCTATGCCCCTCTCCCCCCCCCCTCCCTCCCCCCCTCCCCCCCCCAAGTTTACCTGATTAGAGACGGGCTCCACCTCTAGAGCTATGCCCCTTCCTCTCCCTCCCCTCCCTCCCCTCCCCCAAGTTTACCTGATTAGAGACGGGCTCCACCTCTAGAGCTATGCCCCTCTCCCTGACCATCTGAGCCAGCCTCGGGTGTTTGGGCAGGGCGAACCCGTGACCTATGCGTGTTGTGTTCAGTAGCAGGGCGTCCACCAAGTTGTAGTCGGCGGCTGTACCCTGCCAGTCTGGTGAGTGTCAAGTTTTAAAGATTAGCCGTACCCTGCCAGTCTGGTGAGTGTCAAGTTTTAAAGATTAGCCGTACCCTGCCAGTCTGGTGAGTGTCAAGTTTTAAAGATTAGCCGTACCCTGCCAGTCTGGTGAGTGTCAAGTTTTAAAGATTAGCCGTACCCTGAATATATGTCAAATGTCAAGTTTGTAAAGTAAGCCGTACTCTGTCAAACTATCGAATATCAAGTCGTGTCATATCACATGTCACATTATTACACTAGCTGTCACTGTCACTGTCAATGTCACTCAATTAAACCAGTTTAACTCAGTCAAATTTCAGCTAAACAGATCAGCCGTACCCTCTCAAATGTCATCATTATGATTTTAGACCAGCAGCTACCCAGTTACTAAAAAAAAAACATTCACTATACCATTTCCTACTGCAAATGGTTGCGAGGTGGTTGTAAATTTGGTTAAAAGTGGTTGTCAACTTACTGGTTTCCCCAGCATGGAAGAAGTAGGGCAGGTTGTAGGGTGGCTCCTGTCTTGACGGGTACAGTAGAGCTTCAGTAAAGTAGGCCAATGGCTTATAGGCGGCCTCGTTCCCACCCAGGTCGTAACCAATGAAAACATCGGGATATTTTTTGTGCAGATTTATTGAGGTTTTTACCTGACCCAACACAACAGCTAGGTCTTGATTCCTGGGGGCGGAAGTAAATAAAGTGGAATTTATACAACATATATATATATATATATATATATATATATATATATATATATATATATATATATATATATATATATATATATATATATACTTCTTTACAACACATATAACCAGTTTTCTTCCGGACTTTTTTTTTCAGGGGGGGGGGGGCACTTGAAATTTTTCGGGAGGGGGGCGCACTTAAATTTCCAGGGAGTGGACACGGTTAAAAGTGTATATTTTCTTTATAAATTCCATTTCGTTTAAGGGGAAGTTGGACTTTTTTTTTGGGGGGGGGGGGGGGAGGAAGATATGCCTGGAAGAAACTCTGCATATAATATATACGTTTTTCTCTCCCATTCATAAGTATTTCATGTACTAAAATGATAGGTCACTTAGTGCAGTGTAGTATAGCGTATGTATCCGCTTCCAACAGTGACATAAACTAATTAATTTAATTAAGTGCTGAAAGTGTACAGGTGTTAATTTCACCAACTGCTCAGGTACCGATAGGACAACCATATATATACGTGAACTTTGACCTGCATTGATTTCCTGTCCCTTCTAACATGAAGTCGTTTCCGGTCATAAATTATTTTAAGAGCTCCCGACAATTTCGTTATAATATCAACTCTCAAGGTATTTGGTTACGGAAATAGATTGTGTTGTATTAGCACGTTTTATTCTAGAGGACCTACGTATTAACAAAATGCCCTTCCTATGCCGATCTTATTTTAGTATCGAATTACTTTACACTTAGTACATTGTTTATGGAAAAGTCCGATTTTTAAAACAAATTGAGGGTTTAAAAAATCGGAATTTTTCTGTTTTTTTTTTTTTTTTTGTAAAATATTTTTAGGAGCCTCACTAGCCTGGCGTGGGGGTGCGTTTTGCACCGGGTGACACCATTTACGAGGTGACACCAAATCGAAAATGCTTACATTTTTTAGGGATGGAACTACACCCTGAGTTTTCGTATCCGGTGATACCCGACCCAGTGACGTCACCGAATCAGTTAGTATCATAGTAAAACATTTGAATGAATATTGTCGTCAACTGACCTAATACCACAGAATATAATTTTAGCACCACTGAAGTCCGGGTACCGTTTAACAAAGTCTTGGACAATCTGCCGGACAAGCTGCACCCCAAACTCGGCGTTGTAGACGGTACCATTGAGCTCATACAGCTGGGGAAAACAAAGGTCCAAGGTAAAATCTCTAGCAATCCTGTAGGCTTATACAGTAGACGAGAAACAGAAAAAATAAGAGCTCTACTACCTATCTTAGTTTGTATATGTGTCTTTACACTTAATGGGACAGGAATTTATTTTTCTTTTCAGGGATGAATGTTATATGCTAGGATTATTTATTTACAGATGTTTGTTTACATTTTTAGTATACAGACAAGGAGAAAATTAATTAGCATAAAATGAGAACCTACCCCACTCTCCCCCACACCTTATGAACAAATAACCCACTCTCCCCTCACACCTAATGAACACCTACCTCACTCTCCCCTCACACCTAATGAACAAATAACCCACTCTCCCCCACACCTAAAGAACACATACCCCACTGAAATCTCCCCTCACTTCCACGTACTGTATATTCCCTTCCCTAAACACCTACCCCACTTTTCCCTCACACCAAATGAACACATACCCCACTGAAATCTCCCCTCACACCTAATGAACACCTACCCCCACCCTCCCCTCACACCAAATGAACACCTACCCCACCCTCCCCCACACCTAATAAACACCTACCCCACTGAAATCTCCCCTCACTTCCACGTACTGTACATTTCCCTCCCTGAACTCCTCCAACGTCCTCCAGAACATGTCTCTGTATACTGGCAGATAGGTCATCATGGCGTAGATCTGTGGACATGCAAACGCCCACATACATTTATTCATATATACATATATATATATATATATATATATATATATATATATATATATATATATATATATATATATATATATATATATATATATATATATGAATGTGCAGTAATAGAGTAATTGGCTAGCCCAGATTTAGACCAACAAGCCAACACTTACCTGGCCAAAAAATCGACTAAATCTTGACCAAGCTGCCTGGTTGTCAGCGAAGGCTAAAAATGGATCTTGTACCAGGAGACTTATATTGTTCTTTAAACTGTCAATATGGATGTAAAAGCTCTTCAACGGCTTGTTTTAGCATTTACATGCAATATTTAATGTTGCTAACAGGTAATAAGAGATTAACCAATATATTATTGTGGAAGGATTAAACAGTAATCTAGCTGCAGGCTGTTAAACCTGGATTTTTTTATGAATTATAAAAACATAACTTTTGGTAGATGAATTCATACAAATGTTTACTTGGAATAATCCACAAAATCACTTGTTACACTTTTAAATATCTTCTAGTTAGCTAAACCAGTAATTAACCTTTAACCTTTGATTACCTTAGATCAAAAGCCTTAACGTCTGAAGCTGCGGCTCTCTCAGCCTGTACAGATTTCCACTGGCAGTCTGAAAATATTTCAAAATCTTTTGTTTATCAGATTTGGACTCGAAACCGATCTGATATTTGTAATGGTTTTGCA
>NW_026732097.1:517500-535992 GCF_028476545.2 Physella acuta
ATATGGGCGCCTTGCCCGACCCTCGTTTTGATACATCTGGGTCAGTCCGGACTTGTGTCACCATTTCCGTACTAAGGTGGGTCTGTGAAGGTCGGAAAAAACATCCGGGATTGTGTCTTACATGCACATGTTTCATTGCTGGCTGTAAACATTGCGTCTATCTAGCTGTGGCGTTGTACAGTTTATTGTGCGTGTCTCGTAGTCAGTTGTATAAAGCAAGTAAATCTTTGTTTATTGCGCAATAAAGACGTAGATTATTTCAAAGCAAAATAGAGTCGTCGTGTTAAAATTTAGTTTGGTAGATTCGGCCTTGAGCAGTCTTGGTAATTTAAATTTTAGAATTACGACAATGTAAGGTGGGGCCGCAAACAAAAGTTTTCGATGTTAACTTTAATTAATCAATTGAGATGTAATTAGCACATGGACCCACCACCACCACTACTGTATATTGATTAGTCCAGCTAACAAATTAAATGTGTTGCAAATCTGGCCAGTCATGTGACCGTGTTAAGCCAATAATTACCTTCGTACACTCCTAACATAAGTATAGAAACTGTCGGGACTGACTAGATGTGCTGCTGTGTACGTTCTCCACCACGGTAGTTTGTAAATAAATGTAGTGCCAACATCTACTTACAAATATAAACACATACACGCAGACGGTTACACACCCATATATATCTAAACACACATATGCATATACACACATGTATATATATATATTTATAGATAAATATTATATAATATGTATGTACATTTCTACATAGATATATATAATGTACTATATATATATATATATATATATATATATATATATATATATATATATATATATATATATATATATATATATATAAAATATATATATAAAATATATATATAAAATATATATATATATATATATATATATATATATATATATATATATATCTGTATATATATATATACAAATATAAAAAGTACACACATATTCATAAATATATACATATATATGTATATGTATATATATGTATATATATATATATATATATATATATATATATATATATATATATATATATATATATATATATATATATATATATATATATATATATATACCGGAAATAATAAAACTTTTCGCTCACCCCAGAAAGAAAACAAAACTCACGCGCTATTAGACTCGACCATATGACACAGGATCACTCACTGCCATGTAACACAGGATCACTCACTGCCGTGTAACACAGGATCACTCACTGCCATGTAACACAGGATCACTCACTGCCGTGTAACACAGGATCACTCTCTGCCGTGTAACACAGGATCACTCACTGCCATGTAACACAGGATCACTCACTGCCGTGTAACACAGGATCACTCACTGCCGTGTAACACAGGATCACTCACTGCCGTGTAACACAGGATCACTCACTGCCGTGTAACACAGGATCACTCACTGCCGTATACGTGAAATTTAAAGACTCAGCACGTTCTGTATATTTTAATATAAATTTTTTAAACTCAGATATCTGGCACGGATGGTCGTGCGTCGCATAAAAATCTGGCATCAATGCGTGTTTGTGTGGTTGTTCTTAAGTTTATCTCCTTATCTCAAGGGAGCTGCAACATTTTGGGTTAGTTTTTCATCGCGTGTCGAGTGCTGAACAAATTTACCTTAGATTATAAAACTTGTTGAGTTTTTCAAGCTTAATACGTCAGCTTGCTAAAACACGACAAAAAATTCCTAAGGCTAATTCAAATCTATGTTGAGAAGATTTGATAATCTCATTATCTAAACGCTGCCTGATTTTGTAGGCATATTTTCTACTTAATATAAGAGTAGTGAGAAAACATGAATTTACTAATAATAATCATTAAAAAAGTTTTAAAAAACCCACGTTTTCTGATTGAACTAAAAAGTAGAAAATAAATGCTATAGGCCCTACATCACAATAATGCAAGCGATCACTCTACTATAAGCGATCAAAAACGTGGGGCGTCGAAGTAAAAGTTATATTACTATTGATTAGATAATACTATTGACTTTTATTAGGGAGCTTGTAGAGAGTCAACAGTATTAGAAACTGTAAGAAAATCACGGCGCCCCACGTTTTTGCTTGCTTATAGTAGAGTGATCGCTTGCATTATTGTGATGTAGGGCCTATAGCATTTATTTTCTACTTTTTAGTTCAATCAGAAAACGTGGGTTTTTTAAAACTTTTTTAATGATTATTATTTTCTACTTTTTAGTCTTTGTCTGTTTGTTTGCATTAAAATCTTGCTATCGATTTTATCTTTTCACTTTTTTTGGGTAAACGAAGACAACTCGTAAAAAGACAACTCGTAAAAAGACAACTCGTAAAAAGACAACTCGTAAAAAACACGTTGTTTGAATACGTTACTGACTAGAACACATAGATTTGAACCCGTGTCGAGTAAGATAGCAATCGTGTGCCCAACCACTCGACCATATCGTCTCCCCCAAACTGGCCTACCTTCTGTAAGTTTAAACTCGGTTCAAGCTAAATTCTCTGCCCCTAAGCCTGTGGCGACATGTGATCGTTCGCTTCACTGCGCGCGAGGTACGCGTCGCTGGTTTTTTTTCTAATGGCTAGCAGAGGAGGATTATATATATAGATTATATAGCGGTCTAAAATGCTCAATAAAATGTTTCCATTGATCAATTTAGTAATAATAACAATTGAATATTCAATGGTCATCCAAAAGAAAGCTTCCCTGAAAATTTCAGCGCGCTAGCTAACTGGGAAGTGCCAGAAATTTCGATCGCAAGATTTGATTGGAAAGACAAACAGAGAAAGCAAGTTAAAGAAAACGTGGGAAAAAAATAGAATCTTGTAAAGTTAATGCTCGTATAATACCGGCCATCTCGTAAACAGTGTCATAGCAATCTTGTTAAATAGGCCAAAGAGGAAATTTTCTAGCAGGTTGGTTTCAATTCATACGACTACAAGCTAGTTCACATTTTTTATCACTTTTTGAAATCTAATTTTTTTTATTTTTCTGAATGTTGTGACACAATCGGTGGCGGTGGTAACAAGTGAAGAGGGTTTTATAACCTACCCACCCTCCCCCCAATATACTACAAAAATGAAAGTTGTCTCAGATTATATATATATATATATATATATATATATATATATATATATATATATATATATATATATATATATATATATATATGTATTGACCCCTCCCCTCATCACCCCAATTGCTGGCGCAGGCAATAAATACAAGCATGCTAATATTAAACGTTTTTTTAAAATATCATTCAGGCAATAATTTATTTTGATACAAGTTTATAAATAGTGTTTACCATGTTTGCTACTTTAACATTAACTTTAAATTCAAGTAGATTTCAATTTATGACCACTGTCAACCGTTTCATTTGATTTTGTTAATTTTTAAATTACAGGGGAGTTAAATCATAAATTATAATTAATATTCTAGAAATTCCTTAGTTACGTAATGGTTTGCGACTTGAAGCTTTTTTTTATTTTTGTAAAAACTTTACTGAGAAAATTTGTCTAATAAAATAATATTTTCACATCTAGAAGAAACGTAAGAAAATGATTTGTGACACATGACATTTTATCATCTCCCTTTTTATCACATTAGAAGAGAATACTCTTTGAAATGAAGGTGTTCCACCTTGTGTTAAACAAGGCCATTGTTCTGTTTTTTTCTCGCTTGTTTAATGTTTATCTTGCTGTACTTGTAGTAAACCAAATTCAAACGTTTGTTTACAGTAATGGTTTGGTTGTGTCCAGCTTGCACTAGAGGTAAACATTTTAACTTCGATCTTACCAGAGCAGTGGCAGCTAAAACAGGTACTCAACATTGTTTGGGTAATAGTGACCTTTTATTTCAATCAAATAAAATGACATCCATGGATCCAACTATCTAAATGGGCATGTTAGATAACCATGTAAACAACATTTATGAGTTGATATTTTATCGGTTGTGGTTCCTGAATCATACACCTTGGATCCATTGCTACAAGTATCTCCCTGAATGAGTAAGGATATTACAATACAAAAGATGCTGAAATGTGCCGTATTTAAAGGGAATCTTAATAACTGGGATTTAATAAATAAGATTTTAAATCTTACAATTTTTGTTTTCATAATAAAGGTGGATAGTTTCTAAGAAAATACAGAAAAAAAATACTGCGTGGTATTAGTTCTTAAAAAAATGAATATAACAATATATCTACACATCTCACTTTAAAAATGATATTCTCAAATATGAACACCATCAATTTAATTGTTTATTATATTTGAATAAATAACAGATGTATATAAATATGACAGGAAAAGGAAGGTTTCAATGAAAACAATGAAACAAAGTGTTATATATATATATATAGGAAAATAGGAGAGGTCTCCTTGGAAAAGAAAGGCATTTTATCATGTTATTGATAGATAATATCTATGCTTAGCATTACTGATAATCTATCGTTTTAGGTACGTCAAATCGGCAGAGGCTAGTAATGAGTGGCTTCCCCTGAATCTCCCGCTATAAGTTCACAAAAAAAAAAAACTTAAACAAGATGGCTGCTGAAGTAAACGAGCTTTATTGCATCTGATGAAAACATCACTAGTCTTTATTACTGAAAAGTTTTAATACAATTGTTTAAAAACAGGTACATGAATGAAACTTTGAAACATTTTTGTATATTTCAAAACATAAATCTTCCTAAAAATGTTAAATAATTACTAAAATGTAACGAGGCACCTTTTCACAATACTAGCCTTGGCCGATTTTACGTGCCTAAAGCAATATATTACCTTATGTATTCCTTATGAGGTAAAGTAACTCAAATCTTTTAGCAGCCATATGTGTTTACTACCGGAGGAGTTAGTAAAAGTCGAAAGAATCTGAACATTACCGTAGTGGTTTTAAAACAAAGCATGTTGTAACTAGAGAGTTATTTTAAAAAAAAGTTTCATCAATAATATAATCCCGTACTTCTAAAAGATATTTGGAACACCTAATGATGAATCACTTACATCAAACAATATATGTAATTTATTTTAAAATCAAAGTTAGTGGTCGTCCATAAATGACGTCACACTCGAAAGGGGAAGGGGGGTGTTATTTTGTGACGGTGTGTGATGGGGAGGGGGGGGGGGGGGGTCAGATGGCGGGACGTCACACTTTTGCATTATAAAACAGCAATGTTAGAAAACGAATTTTAGTCGTTATTTCGCGTTTTAGAAAACTGTTTCAATAAATTGTATTATGAATTGATTAAAATACTCTATGTTGAGAGAGTTCAGACAAGATTTTGGAAAAAAATATCCCTGTTTTAAGAAACTTCAACAGCAATTTTGAGGGGGGGGGGTTGTAGGCTGAGATATGACGTCATTTTATGGGGGGGGTCTGGCTTTTTGTGACGATGTGTGACGGAGGGGAGGGGGAAGGTAAAAATTGTCAAAATAAAGTGTGACGTCATTTAAGGATGACCACTTAGGCCTACGTGAGTGACACTAAATAACAGGCATACATTTAATACAATAAATTGAAAGTACAGAACTTTTTTCCCTATTAAATACATTTTGGCTTCAAATATTGTATAAAGTTGTCCATTAAAGATGTATCAAATAGAGTATAAAGATGTCCATTAAAGATGTATCAAATAGAGTATAAAGATGTCCATTAAAGATGTATCAAATAGAGTATAAAGATGTCCATTAACGATGTATCAAATAGAGTATAAAGATGTCAATTAAAGATGTATCAAATAGAGTATAAAGATGTCCATTAAAGATGTATCAAATAGAGTATAAAGATGTGCATTAAACATTATCAAATAGAGTATAAAGATGACCATTGGCGATGTATCAAATAGATTATTAAGATGTCCATTAAAGATGTATCAAATAGATTATAAAGATGTCCATTAAAGATGTAGAGTATAAAGATGTCCATTAAAGATGTATCAAATAGAGTATAAAGATGTGCATTAAACATTATCAAATAGAGTATAAAGATGACCATTGGCGATGTATCAAATAGATTATTAAGATGTCCATTAAAGATGTATCAAATATATTATAAAGATGTCCATTAAAGATGTATCAAATAGATTATAAAGATGTCCATTAAAGATGTATCAAATAGATTATAAAGATGTCCATTAAAGATGTATCAAATAGATTATAAAGATGTCCATTAAAGATGTATCAAATAGAGTATAAAGATGTACGAAATAGAGTATAAAGATGTCCATTACAGATGTATCAAATAGAGTATAAAGATGACCATTAAAGATGTATCAAATAGATTATTAAGATGTACATTAAAGATGTATGAAATAGAGTATAAAGATGTCCATTAAACATGTATCAAATAGAGTATAAAGATGTCCATTAAAGATGTATCAAATAGAGTATAAAGATGACCATTAAAGATGTATCAAATAGAGTATAAAGATGACCATTAAAGATGTATCAAATATATTATAAAGATGTCCATTAAAGATGTATCAAATAGATTATAAAGATGTCCATTAAAGATGTATCAAATAGAGTATAAAGATGTACAAAATAGAGTATAAAGATGTCCATTAAAGATGTATCAAATAGAGTATAAAGATGTCCATTACAGATGTATCAAATAGAGTATAAAGATGTCCATTACAGATGTATCAAATAGAGTATAAAGATGTCCATTAAAGATGTATCAAATAGAGTATAAAGATGTCCATTACAGATGTATCAAATAGAGTATAAAGATGACCATTAAAGATGTATCAAATAGATTATTAAGATGTACATTAAAGATGTATGAAATAGAGTATAAAGATGTCCATTAAACATGTATCAAATAGAGTATAAAGATGTCCATTAAAGATGTATCAAATAGAGTATAAAGATGACCATTAAAGATGTATCAAATAGAGTATAAAGATGACCATTAAAGATGTATCAAATATATTATAAAGATGTCCATTAAAGATGTATCAAATAGATTATAAAGATGTCCATTAAAGATGTATCAAATAGAGTATAAAGATGTACGAAATAGAGTATAAAGATGTCCATTACAGATGTAACAAATAGAGTATAAAGATGTCCATTAAAGATGTATCAAATAGAGTATAAAGATGTACGAAATAGAGTATAAAGATGTCCATTACAGATGTATCAAATAGAGTATAAAGATGTCCATTAAAGATGTATCAAATAGAGTATAAAGATGTCCATTACAGATGTATCAAATAGAGTATAAAGATGACCATTAAAGATGTATCAAATAGATTATTAAGATGTACATTAAAGATGTATGAAATAGAGTATAAAGATGACCATTAAAGATGTATCAAATAGATTATTAAGATGTACATTAAAGATGTATGAAGTAGAGTATAAAGATGTCCATTAAAGATGTATCAAATAGATTATAAAGATGTCCATTAAAGATGTATCAAATAGAGTATAAAGATGTCCATTAAAGATGTATCAAATAGAGTATAAAGATGTACGAAATAGAGTATAAAGATGTCCATTACAGATGTATCAAATAGAGTATAAAGATGTCTATTAAAGATGTATCAAATAGAGTATAAAGATGTCCATTAAACATGTATCAAATAGAGTATAAAGATGACCATTAAAGATGTATCAAATAGATTATTAAGATGTCCATTAAAGATGTATGAAATAGAGTATAAATATGTCCATTAAACATGTATCAAATAGAGCATAAAGATGACCCTTAAAGATGTATCAAATAGAGTATAAAGATATACATTAAAGATGTATGAAATAGAGTATAAAGATGTCCATTAAAGATGTACATTACAGATGTCCGTTAAACTAGATACAGGAGACGATTGTTATTAATTCAGTGATCAGCATGAATAACTTATCATAGATACAGATGATTCAATAATACATTGATTTAAGAGGCTTTGTTTATAAGGTAAACCAAAATACATTAAACACGTTATTGATTATAACTTTGTTATCATAATACGGTTTTTGTTTACATATATTTGGATCACACTGTTAATAAATGCACGTAGTGAAATACGCGTAACTGTTACGGTGTGGAGTGTATTGGTGTGGGGTTTGGTGTACTCCGTGTGTGTGATGTGTGTGTTTGGGTGGGGTAAAGAGTGTAAGATGAATGATTGTATGTGTGTGTTTGGGTGGGGAATAGAGAAGTATAGTGTAAGATGAATGATTGTATGTGTGTGTTAGGGTGGGGTATAGAGTGTAAGATGAATGATTGTATGTGTGTGTTTGGGTGGGGTAAAGATAAGTATAGTGTAAGATGAATGATTGTATGTATGTGTTTGGGGGAGGTAAAGAGAAGTATAGTGTAAGATGAATGATTGTATGTGTGTGTTTGGGTGGGGTAAAGAGTGTAAGATGAATGATTGTATGTGTGTGTTTGGGTGGGGTAAAGAGTGTAAGATGAATGATTGTATGTGTGTGTTAGGGTGGGGTAAAGAGTGTAAGATAAATGATTGTATGTGTGTGTTTGGGTGGGGATAAAGAGTGTAAGATGAATGATTGTATGTATGTTTGGGTGGGGTAAAGAGTGTAAGATGAATGATTGTATGTGTGTGTTTGGGTGGGGTAAAGAGTGTAAGATGAATGATTGTATGTGTGTGTTAGGGTGGGGTAAAGAGTGTAAGATGAATGATTGTATGTGTGTGTTTGGGTGGGGTAAGAGAAGTATAGTGTAAGATGAATGATTGTATGTGTGTGTTAGGGTGGGGTAAAGAGTGTAAGATGAATGATTGTATGTGTGTGTTTGGGTGGGGTAAAGAGTGTAAGATGAATGATTGTATGTGTGTGTTTGGGTGGGGTAAAGATTGTAAGATGAATGATTGTATGTGTGTGTTTGGGTGGGGTAAAGAGTGTAAGATGAATGATTGTATGTATGTGTTAGGGTGGGGTAAAGATTGTAAGATGAATGATTGTATGTGTGTGTTAGGGTGGGGTAAAGATTGTAAGATGAATGATTGTATGTGTGTGTTAGGGTGGGGTAAAGAGTGTAAGATGAATGATTGTATGTGTGTGTTTTGGTGGGGTAAAGAGTGTAAGATGAATGATTGTATGTGTGTGTTAGGGTGGAGTAAAGAGTGTAAGATGAATGATTGTCCGTGTGTGTTTGGGTGGGGTAAAGAGTGTAAGAGGAATGATTGTATGTTTGTGTTAGGGTGGGGTAAAGAGTGTAAGATGAATGATTGTATGTGTGTGTTAGGGTGGGGTAAAGATTGTAAGATGAATGATTGTATGTGTGTGTTAGGGTGGGGTAAAGAGTGTAAGATGAATGATCGTATGTGTGTGTTTGGGTGGGGTAAAGAGTGTAAGATGAATGATTGTATGTGTGTGTTAGGGTGGAGTAAAGAGTGTAAGATGAATGATTGTCCGTGTGTGTTTGGGTGGGGTAAAGAGTGTAAGATGAATGATTGTATGTGTGTGTTAGGGTGGGGTAAAGATTGTAAGATGAATGATTGTATGTGTGTGTTTGGGTGGGGATAAAGAGTGTAAGATGAATGATTGTATGTATGTTTGGGTGGGGTAAAGAGTGTAAGATGAATGATTGTATGTGTGTGTTTGGGTGGGGTAAAGAGTGTAAGATGAATGATTGTATGTGTGTGTTAGGGTGGGGTAAAGAGTGTAAGATGAATGATTGTATGTGTGTGTTTGGGTGGGGTAAGAGAAGTATAGTGTAAGATGAATGATTGTATGTGTGTGTTAGGGTGGGGTAAAGAGTGTAAGATGAATGATTGTATGTGTGTGTTTGGGTGGGGTAAAGAGTGTAAGATGAATGATTGTATGTGTGTGTTTGGGTGGGGTAAAGATTGTAAGATGAATGATTGTATGTGTGTGTTTGGGTGGGGTAAAGAGTGTAAGATGAATGATTGTATGTATGTGTTAGGGTGGGGTAAAGATTGTAAGATGAATGATTGTATGTGTGTGTTAGGGTGGGGTAAAGATTGTAAGATGAATGATTGTATGTGTGTGTTAGGGTGGGGTAAAGAGTGTAAGATGAATGATTGTATGTGTGTGTTTTGGTGGGGTAAAGAGTGTAAGATGAATGATTGTATGTGTGTGTTAGGGTGGAGTAAAGAGTGTAAGATGAATGATTGTCCGTGTGTGTTTGGGTGGGGTAAAGAGTGTAAGATGAATGATTGTATGTTTGTGTTAGGGTGGGGTAAAGAGTGTAAGATGAATGATTGTATGTGTGTGTTAGGGTGGGGTAAAGATTGTAAGATGAATGATTGTATGTGTGTGTTAGGGTGGGGTAAAGAGTGTAAGATGAATGATCGTATGTGTGTGTTTGGGTGGGGTAAAGAGTGTAAGATGAATGATTGTATGTGTGTGCTAGGGTGGAGTAAAGAGTGTAAGATGAATGATTGTCCGTGTGTGTTTGGGTGGGGTAAAGAGTGTAAGATGAATGATTGTATGTGTGTGTTAGGGTGGGGTAAAGATTGTAAGATGAATGATTGTATGTGTGTGTTTGGGTGGGGTATAGAGTGTAAGATGAATGATTGTATGTGTGTGTTAGGGTGGAGTAAAGAGACGTATAATGTAAGATGAATGATTGTATGTGTGTGTTAGGTTGGGGTATAGAGTGTAAGATGAATGATTGTATGTGTGTGTTAGGTTGGGGTATAGAGTGCAAGATGAATGATTGTATGTGTGTGTTAGGTTGGGGTATAGAGTGCAAGATGAATGATTGTATGTGTGTGTTTGGGTGGGGTAAAGATTGTAAGATGAATGATTGTATGTGTGCGTTTGGGTGGGGTAAAGATTGTAAGATGAATGATTGTATGTGTGTGTTAGGGTGGTGTAAAGAGTGTAAGATGAATGATTGTATTTGTGTTTGGGTGGGGTAAAGATTGTAAGATGAATGATTGTATGTGTGTGTTTGGGTGGGGTAAAGATTGTAAGATGAATGATTGTTTGTGTGTGTTAGGGTGGTGTAAAGAGTGTAAGATGAATGATTGTATGTGTGTGTTAGGGTGGTGTAAAGAGTGTAAGATGAATGATTGTATGTAAGTGTTAGGGTGGGGTAAAGAGTGTAAGATGAATGATTGTATGTGTGTGTTAGGGTGGGGTAAAGAGTATAAGATGAATGATTGTATGTGTGTGTTTGGGTGGGGTAAAGATTGTAAGATGAATGATTGTATGTGAATCTTGGTATGTTTGCCGTGTTGCTTGCGGGTTATGGATATGGGCGGGGTGGTATTGGGTTATGTTAGTTCTGTTCATGTGTCGTGTGGGTTGGGTGTGGCGTGGTGTGATTTGGGTGTGGAGTGGTGTGGTGTGGATTGGATGTGGAGTGGTGTGGGTTGGGTGTGGAGTGATGTGGTGTGGGTTGGGAGAGAAGTGGTGTGGATTGAGTGTGGCGTGGTGTGGGTTGGGTGTGGAGTGGTGTGGGTGTGGGATGTAGTGGGTTGGGTGTGGAGTGGTGTGGGTGTGGGGTCTAGTGGGTTGGGTGTGGAGTGGTGTGGGTTGAGTGTGGAGTGGTGTGGGTTAGGTGTGGAGTGGTGTGGGTGTGGAGTGGTGTGGGTTGGGTGTGGAGTGGTGTGGGTGTGGGGTGTAGTGGGTTGGGTGTGGAGTGGTGTGGGTGTGGGGTGTAGTGGGTTGGGTGTGGAGTGGTGTGGGTGTGGGGTGTAGTGGGTTGGGTGTGGAGTGGTGTGGGTTGAATGTGGAGTGGTGTGGGTTAGGTGTGGAGTGGTGTGGGTGTGGAGTGGTGTGGGTGTGGGGTGTAGTGGGTTGGGTGTGGAGTGGTGTGGTTTGAGTGTGGAGTGGTGTGGGTTAGGTGTGGAGTGGTGTGGGTTGAGTGTGGAGTGGTGTGGGTTAGGTGTGGAGTGGTGTGGGTTGAGTGTGGAGTGGTGTGAGTGTGGAGTGGTGTGGGTGTGGAGTGGTGTGGGTTGAGTGTGGAGTGGTGTGGGTGTGGAGTGGTGTGGGTGTGGAGTGGTGTGGGTTGGGTGTGGAGTGGTGTGGGTGTGGAGTGGTGTGGGTGTGGAGTGGTGTGGGTTGGGTGTGGAGTGGTGTGGGTGTGGAGTGGTGTGGGTGTGGGGTGTAGTGGGTTGGGTGTGGAGTGGTGTGGGTTAGGTGTGGAGTGGTGTGGGTTGAGTGTGGAGTGGTGTGGGTTAGGTGTGGAGTGGTGTGGGTTGAGTGTGGAGTGGTGTGGGTGTGGAGTGGTGTGGGTGTGGAGTGGTGTGGGTTGGGTGTGGAGTGGTGTGGGTTGGGTGTGGAGTGGTGTGGGTGTGGGGTGTAGTGGGTTGGGTGTGGAGTGGTGTGGGTTGAATGTGGAGTGGTGTGGGTTAGGTGTGGAGTGGTGTGGGTGTGGAGTGGTGTGGGTGTGGGGTGTAGTGGGTTGGGTGTGGAGTGGTGTGGTTTGAGTGTGGAGTGGTGTGGGTTAGGTGTGGAGTGGTGTGGGTTGAGTGTGGAGTGGTGTGGGTTAGGTGTGGAGTGGTGTGGGTTGAGTGTGGAGTGGTGTGGGTGTGGAGTGGTGTGGGTGTGGAGTGGTGTGGGTTGGGTGTGGAGTGGTGTGGGTTGGGTGTGGAGTGGTGTGGGTTGGGTGTGGAGTGGTGTGGGTGTGGAGTGGTGTGGGTTGAGTGTGGAGTGGTGTGGAGTGGTGTGGGTGTGGAGTGGAGTGGTGTGGGTTGGGTGTGGAGTGGTGTGGGTATGGAGTGGTGTGGGTTGGGTGTGGAGTGGTGTGGGTTGGGTTTGGAGTGGAGTGGAGTGGTGTGGGTGTGGAGTGGTGTGGGTTGGATGTGGAGTGGCGTGGGTGTGGAGTGGTGTGGGTGTGGGGTGTAGTGGGTTGGGTGTGGAGTGGTGTGGGTTGAGTGTGGAGTGGTGTGGGTTAGGTGTGGAGTCATTTTCTTACAGTTTCTAATACTGTTGACTCTCTACAAGCTCCCTAATAAAAGTCAATAGTATTATCTAATCAATAGTAATATAACTTTTACTTCGGCGCCCCACGTTTTTCATCGCTTATAGTAAAGTGATCGCTTGCATTATTGTGATGTATAGCGTTTATTTTCTACTTTTTAGTTCAATCAGAAAACGTGGGTTTTTTAAAACTTTTTTAATGATTATTATTAAAAAAATTCTACAGTTTAAAAGGGTAAATGGGTATCAGCGATCTCACTATCAGCTATAGCTGAGGGCGGTGACATGATGACAATGGTTGGTTGGTTTAAGTCCAATAGCTGATCAAAGACTAAGAAGGGGAAGAATATTAACAAGATGGATTCTACAACTGTGCAATAGACTTTATGCATTTGTATCCTCATTGCCCTAAAAACCTTATATTTATACAGCGATTTTATTTTTGTTCCATTTTTGCTAGAATCAAAAATTTTGTAAAACTAGCAAATGTTTTTCTTTTTATAAGCAGTGCCATCGTAGTGACAAAGGTTCTAGAACTGAATAAATAAACAAAACAAGCCTATCTCCTAATTGATGTTTGCTTCAATGGCTTTCTTGTGCTGGACCAACATTCGGGGTGAGTCCAACATTCGGGGTGAGTCCAACATTCGGGGTGAGTCCAACATTCGGGGTGTGTCCGAAATTCGGGGTGTGTCCAAAATTCGGGGCGTGTCCAACATTCGGGGTGTGTCCAACATTCGGGGTGTGTCCAACATTCGGGGTGTGTCCAACATTCGGGGTGAGTCCAACATTCGGGGTGTGTCCGAAATTCGGGGTGTGTCCAAAATTCGGGGCGTGTCCAACATTCGGGGTGTGTCCAACATTCGGGGTGTGTTCCACATTCGGGGTGTGTCCAAAAAAGATGAGACAATCTGTGGATAAAACGAAAAACCTCCGGACATGGGTCTGTGATGGTGAACAGTCAGTTGTTGGAAGCGCTGCGCCAGACTAGACACCCCGTCCACCGACACTGCGATAAACTAGGCACCCTATCCGACACTGCGATAAACTAGGCACCCTGTCCGACACTGCGATAAACTAGGCACCCTGTCCGACACTGCGATAAACTAGGCACCCTGTCCGACACTGCGATAAACTAGGCACCCTGTCCGACACTGCGATAAACTAGGCACCCTGTCCGACACTGCGATAAACTAGGCACCCTGTCCGACACTGCGATAAACTAGGCACCCTGTCCGACACTGCGATAAACTAGGCACCCTGTCCGACACTGCGATAAACTAGGCACCCTGTCCGACACTGCGATAAACTAGGCACCCTGTCCGACACTGCGATAAACTAGGCACCCTGTCCGACACTGCGATAAACTAGGCACCCTGTCCGACACTGCGATAAACTAGGCACCCTGTCCGACACTGCGATAAACTAGGCACCCTGTCCGACACTGCGATAAACTAGGCACCCTGTCCGACACTGCGATAAACTAGGCACCCTGTCCGACACTGCGATAAACTAGGCACCCTGTCCGACACTGCGATAAACTAGGCACCCTGTCCGACACTGCGATAAACTAGGCACCCTGTCCGACACTGCGATAAACTAGGCACCCTGTCCGACACTGCGATAAACTAGGCACCCTGTCCGACACTGCGATAAACTAGGCACCCTGTCCGACACTGCGATAAACTAGGCACCCTGTCCGACACTGCGATAAACTAGGCACCCTGTCCGACACTGCGATAAACTAGGCACCCTGTCCGACACTGCGATAAACTAGGCACCCTGTCCGCACTGCGATAAACTAGGCACCCTGTCCGACACTGCGATAAACTAGGCACCCTGTCCGACACTGCGATAAACTAGGCACCCTATCCGACACTGCGATAAACTAGGCACCCTATCCGACACTGCGATAAACTAGGCACCCTATCCGACACTGCGATAAACTAGGCACCCTATCCGACACTGCGATAAACTAGGCACCCTATCCGACACTGCGATAAACTAGGCACCCTATCCGACACTGCGATAAACTAGGCACCCTATCCGACACTGCGATAAACTAGGCACCCTATCCGACACTGCGATAAACTAGGCACCCTATCCGACACTGCGATAAACTAGGCACCCTATCCGACACTGCGATAAACTAGGCACCCTATCCGACACTGCGATAAACTAGGCACCCTATCCGACACTGCGATAAACTAGGCACCCTATCCGACACTGCGATAAACTAGGCACCCTATCCGACACTGCGATAAACTAGGCACCCTATCCGACACTGCGATAAACTAGGCACCCTATCCGACACTGCGATAAACTAGGCACCCTATCCGACACTGCGATAAACTAGGCACCCTATCCGACACTGCGATAAACTAGGCACCCTATCCGACACTGCGATAAACTAGGCACCCTATCCGACACTGCGATAAACTAGGCACCCTATCCGACACTGCGATAAACTAGGCACCCTATCCGACACTGCGATAAACTAGGCACCCTATCCGACACTGCGATAAACTAGGCACCCTATCCGACACTGCGATAAACTAGGCACCCTATCCGACACTGCGATAAACTAGGCACCCTATCCGACACTGCGATAAACTAGGCACCCTATCCGACACTGCGATAAACTAGGCACCCTATCCGACACTGCGATAAACTAGGCACCCTATCCGACACTGCGATAAACTAGGCACCCTATCCGACACTGCGATAAACTAGGCACCCTATCCGACACTGCGATAAACTAGGCACCCTATCCGACACTGCGATAAACTAGGCACCCTATCCGACACTGCGATAAACTAGGCACCCTATCCGACACTGCGATAAACTAGGCACCCTATCCGACACTGCGATAAACTAGGCACCCTATCCGACACTGCGATAAACTAGGCACCCTATCCGACACTGCGATAAACTAGGCACCCTATCCGACACTGCGATAAACTAGGCACCCTATCCGACACTGCGATAAACTAGGCACCCTGTCCGACACTGCGATAAACTAGGCACCCTGTCCGACACTGCGATAAACTAGGCACCCTGTCCGACACTGCGATAAACTAGGCACCCTGTCCGACACTGCGATAAACTAGGCACCCTGTCCGACACTGCGATAAACTAGGCACCCTGTCCGACACTGCGATAAACTAGGCACCGTGTCCGACACTGCGATAAACTAGGCACCCTGTCCGACACTGCGATAAACTAGGCACCCTGTCCGACACTGCGATAAACTAGGCACCCTGTCCGACACTGCGATAAACTAGGCACCCTATCCGACACTCTGCGATAAACTAGGCACCCTATCCGACACTGCGATAAACTAGGCACCCTATCCGACACTGCGATAAACTAGGCACCCTATCCGACACTGCGATAAACTAGGCACCCTATCCGACACTGCGATAAACTAGGCACCCTATCCGACACTGCGATAAACTAGGCACCCTATCCGACACTGCGATAAACTAGGCACCCTATCCGACACTGCGATAAACTAGGCACCCTATCCGACACTGCGATAAACTAGGCACCCTATCCGACACTGCGATAAACTAGGCACCCTATCCGACACTGCGATAAACTAGGCACCCTATCCGACACTGCGATAAACTAGGCACCCTATCCGACACTGCGATAAACTAGGCACCCTATCCGACACTGCGATAAACTAGGCACCCTATCCGACACTGCGATAAACTAGGCACCCTATCCGACACTGCGATAAAACTAGGCACCCTATCCGACACTGCGATAAACTAGGCACCCTATCCGACACTGCGATAAACTAGGCACCCTATCCGACACTGCGATAAACTAGGCACCCTATCCGACACTGCGATAAACTAGGCACCCTGTCCGACACTGCGATAAACTAGGCACCCTGTCCGACACTGCGATAAACTAGGCACCCTATCCGACACTGCGATAAACTAGGCACCCTATCCGACACTGCGATAAACTAGGCACCCTATCCGACACTGCGATAAACTAGGCACCCTATCCGACACTGCGATAAACTAGGCACCCTATCCGACACTGCGATAAACTAGGCACCCTATCCGACACTGCGATAAACTAGGCACCCTATCCGACACTGCGATAAACTAGGCACCCTATCCGACACTGCGATAAACTAGGCACCCTATCCGACACTGCGATAAACTAGGCACCCTATCCGACACTGCGATAAACTAGGCACCCTATCCGACACTGCGATAAACTAGGCACCCTATCCGACACTGCGATAAACTAGGCACCCTATCCGACACTGCGATAAACTAGGCACCCTATCCGACACTGCGATAAACTAGGCACCCTATCCGACACTGCGATAAACTAGGCACCCTATCCGACACTGCGATAAACTAGGCACCCTATCCGACACTGCGATAAACTAGGCACCCTATCCGACACTGCGATAAACTAGGCACCCTATCCGACACTGCGATAAACTAGGCACCCTATCCGACACTGCGATAAACTAGGCACCCTATCCGACACTGCGATAAACTAGGCACCCTATCCGACACTGCGATAAACTAGGCACCCTATCCGACACTGCGATAAACTAGGCACCCTATCCGACACTGCGATAAACTAGGCACCCTATCCGACACTGCGATAAACTAGGCACCCTATCCGACACTGCGATAAACTAGGCACCCTATCCGACACTGCGATAAACTAGGCACCCTATCCGACACTGCGATAAACTAGGCACCCTATCCGACACTGCGATAAACTAGGCACCCTATCCGACACTGCGATAAACTAGGCACCCTATCCGACACTGCGATAAACTAGGCACCCTATCCGACACTGCGATAAACTAGGCACCCTATCCGACACTGCGATAAACTAGGCACCCTATCCGACACTGCGATAAACTAGGCACCCTATCCGACACTGCGATAAACTAGGCACCCTATCCGACACTGCGATAAACTAGGCACCCTATCCGACACTGCGATAAACTAGGCACCCTATCCGACACTGCGATAAACTAGGCACCCTATCCGACACTGCGATAAACTAGGCACCCTATCCGACACTGCGATAAACTAGGCACCCTATCCGACACTGCGATAAACTAGGCACCCTATCCGACACTGCGATAAACTAGGCACCCTATCCGACACTGCGATAAACTAGGCACCCTATCCGACACTGCGATAAACTAGGCACCCTATCCGACACTGCGATAAACTAGGCACCCTATCCGACACTGCGATAAACTAGGCACCCTATCCGACACTGCGATAAACTAGGCACCCTATCCGACACTGCGATAAACTAGGCACCCTATCCGACACTGCGATAAACTCGATAGGCACCCTATCCGACACTGCGATAAACTAGGCACCCTATCCGACACTGCGATAAACTAGGCACCCTATCCGACACTGCGATAAACTAGGCACCCTATCCGACACTGCGATAAACTAGGCACCCTATCCGACACTGCGATAAACTAGGCACCCTATCCGACACTGCGATAAACTAGGCACCCTATCCGACACTGCGATAAAACTAGGCACCCTATCCGACACTGCGATAAACTAGGCACCCTATCCGACACTGCGATAAACTAGGCAACCCT